>NC_085136.1:82390010-82543868 GCF_035046485.1 Aedes albopictus | reverse complement strand
GAAGTTTGCAACACAATGTAGGGGCACTTAGGGTGTGCCAAAATTCTAAACATTCTCCCCGCGTTGACAGTCTCTGTCAATATGGATTCCTTAAGGATCTGCAGTTTCCACCGGAAGAATGGCGATTTTGCTGACTCCTCGAGTGAATTCTCCGTTAGATGTCTTGACAGTCACGACTCTGGTTATGTTATCTGATCCTGGATGAAGCTTTGAAATACGTCCGAGTTTCCACTGTTGTGGAGGCATGTTATCCTCGCGTAGGACCACCAGCATACCGGGCTTCAACATCAGCTTTCCTTTGAACCATTTTCCTCGCGGTTGTAACTCACACAGGTATTCAGCAGACCATCTTGCCCAGAAATCCTGCTTCAGTTTCTGGACGTGTTGCCAGCGTGTAAGGGACGACACACGAAACGATCCGTATCCAGGCTCAGGTACCGCAGTCAATTCCCTTCCAACCAAAAAATGACCAGGTGTCAATGCAGTATAGTCGCAGGGATCATTCGAAATCTGAGTTAGAGGTCTCGAGTTGAGTATGGCCTCCACCTGCACCAACACAGTTGTCATTTCTTCGAAATTCATGGCTGCTTCGTACAGTACGACCTTCAAGCGATTCTTGGCGGCCTTTATTCCCGCTTCCCAAACTCCACCAAAGTTGGGGGTCCGTGGTGGGATAAAGGACCACTGGATTTCCTTGGATGCGCAGTATCGTTCGATGACTTTCAATTCTTCATCAGAATGGAACAGCTCATACAACTGATGCAATTCGTTACAGGCACCCTTGAAATTGGTAGCGTTGTCCGACATCAACAATTCCGGCACACCGCGACGACCAACTAAGCGTTGCAAGGCTGCTAGAAAGGCCTCCGTAGAAAGATTCGACACTAGCTCCAAATGAATGGCTTTTGTGCTCAAGCAAATAAATAGTGCCACTTATGCCTTGATCTTCGTTGCACCTCGCACCCCCTGGCGAATGAAAAATGGGCCAGCGTAATCGATACCTGTCCTGCTGAAGGGTGGAGACGGGTTAACTCGGTGGTGTGGCAGGTCACCCATGTATTGTTCAACATCGGTTGGATTCATCCTGAAGCAACGAACACAATTGTGAACAATCTGTCGAATAGTGTCTCTTGCACGAATTGGCCAGTATCGCTGACGAACAACTGCTAGTAGCGCCTGCTGTCCGATGGGAGATGGTTTTTGTGCAACGAATCAATCAAAATTTTGGTCACGTGATGCTTCTGTGGCAAAAGAAGCTGATGCTTGTGCCCATAGGAAATGCTTGCATTCTTGAGTCGACCACCGACTCGCAGTAACCCCTCATCGTCCAAGAACGGCGCCAATCTCAGTAGTTTGCTTTTGCGAGTGTCGTTGTTCTTCAACATTCGTAGCTCGTCCTCGAAGCCTTCACGTTGTGTCTCAGCGATGATCCATTTGGTTGCGGCTCTCAGTTCAGAAATCTTCAGTGCTCCGGTTACACGGTTTTCTTTATCTCGCATGCGCCAATTCCTAGCAATTCTAACTGCCCATCCGAACACACGCTGCAGCTTTTTAAAGTCGCTGAATTTTGATAGCATGTCCCATTGAAACTTCCTTACCGCAACGTTTGCACTCACTTGTGGTCGAAGTTCCAGTTCTTCCTTCGTGAACAGATGGTCCTCAACTTCCTCGTACGTGTAACTCGCCTCGTGCAGCATCGGTGGCCCAGACCACCAAAGCTCAGACTTCGCTAGCTCCACCGTTGTTATGCCACGCGATGCTGGGTCAGCTGGGTTGAGTTTTGTGTTGATGTATCGCCATTGGAAGTTCTCCGTCAATTGTTGGATTTCCCGGACTCTGGTACCGACGAATACTTCCAAGCTGCTTGGAGACTTTTTTAGCCAACAGAGTACAATTTGCGAGTCACACCAGAGGACTACTGATGCAACCTCGACGTCCATGTTCTCAAGTACAGATGTCACTAATTTGGCCAACAGCAAAGCTCCACACAGTTCTGCTCTAGGTATGGTGAAAGGCTTCCCTGCCTTTTTGCTTCCAGGTTTTTTGGGCAACGGTGCAACGCGAGTTTTGCTGCCCAGAAGTTTCATCTCAGCGGTGCCATCCGACTTCAGACTCCGCATGAAGACGCAAGCAGCAAACGCCTTCTGACTAGCATCAGAGAATCCGTGGATTTCGAATGACGTCGCTTGATCTGCTACTACTCGACGAGGGATTTCAATTTGATTGATGTGACGGAGATCGGCCTTCATTTGTTTCCACTGTTCCTCCAATCGGGCAGGTAGAGGCTCGTCCCATCCTAATCCTTGCGCCCATAATTCTTGGCAAAACATCTTCAGCACAATTATAACCGGTCCGAGCATGCCCAGGGGGTCGAAGATCCTTGCGGTGTCTGACAACACGGTTCGTTTTGTGTGATTTCGTAGATCATCCTCCTCGGCTTGCATGTGAAACAGGAAAACGTCGTTGGATGGGTCCCAAAACAAACCAAGAGTCTTCACTACGTCGTTCATGCTGTGATCCTCGATTCTTGCTAATTCCTCTCTGTCTTTTCCAGGGATGTGTTCAAGGAGACGCATATCATTTGCGCACCATTTATGTAGTGCAAAACCACCACGTTGCAGGAGACCTATCAACTGATTCTGACATTCCAATGCTTCTCGCAGGTCATCGGAACCGGCGAGCACGTCGTCGATATAAACTTCCTTCTTCACAACTCGTGCTGCTAGAGGAAATTCATTTTCTTCATCTTGTGCCAACTGTCTCAGGCAGACTGTGGCACAAAAGGGAGCGCACGAAGTGCCATACGTCACAGTTTTTAGTTCCAGGGTTTGCAGCTTGTCTTGAGGATTTTCGCGCCATATGATCCTTTGGTACACCGTGTCTCGATCATCGACGCGCACTTGACGGTACATTTTCGTAACATCCGAGGTGAACACATACTTATGTTTTCGAAAACGAAGTACAATGGCCATCAGGTTGTCCTGCACGACGGGGCCAGGCACTAGCACATCGTTAAGCGAATATCCAGAGTCAGACCTCGCCGAAGCGTCAAAAACGACGCGTAATTTTGTGGTCGAACTGGAGGGCTTGACTATGGCGTGATGCGGAAGATAAAATCCACCTTCTTCGTGCACGTCTACAGCTACGCAGTGTCCTAGGTTGATGTATTCGTTGATAAAGGCGATGTATTGTGCTTTCAATTCAGGGTTCTGCATTAGCTTCCTTTCCGTTTGAAGAAAACGTCTCTCTGCAAGAGCACGTGAATTGCCAAGCTCGTTAACGGTGCTACGGAACGGTAAGCGAACTACATAACGACCGTTCTCACGACGATGGGTGGCTGCGAAGTGCTCCATACATTTTTGATTTTCTGTCGTTGGGTTAGTCGACTCCACCCACTCTTCTTGTTCCCAGAAGCGTTGAACTAGATCGTCTAATCTGGCATCTACTTCTTGGCACGTAGCTGCTACCAATGTCGGTCGACGAACAGCATCATGTGAGCCACACACGATCCATCCAAGTTTGGTCTGCCATAACATTGGTTGGTTGTCGGCCAGCTTGAAGCGATCTGTGCATAGTAGCTCAAAGAACAGCTCCGCTCCTAGAAGCATATCTACCTTCGCTGGAAGATAGAACGTTGGATCAGCTAATGGAAGATGCTGCGGTATGTTCCAGTCGTGAACATCAATTTTGCGTGACGGAAGGATTCCAGTAACATGGGGTACTACTAGGAAGTCCAAGATCCAACACCCTTCACGTTGTAGCGAGCTGATGCTAGTTGATGTCTGTCGGGTAACGGTTTGCTTATCTCCAGAAATGCCGACAATAGGAACTTTCACAGCTTCACATTTTAGCCGTAACAGCTTAGCGAACTGCTCTGACAGAAAATTAGACTGAGAGCCTGAATCAAGAAGTACCCGACAATGATGGTACTCCCCACGCCAGGCTTTCACGCTCACTATTGCCGTTGACAGTACGACTTCCTTGTTGATCTGCTGTGCCGACAAGCTACTGCACACGATGGATGGTCCAGGTGCGGCCGGTGCTTCCTCCTTCTTCTGATCTTTTCCACTAGTAACATCAGCGACGACAGGCTTCTCGACGACTGCTACATCCACATGCAGTAACGTGTGATGCTTTTTCCCGCAGCCGGTTACCGTGCACATCCGAGATTTACACTGCCCAACTCTGTGACCTTGCTTCAGGCAATTAAAGCAAAGCTGTTTCTCCTTGACCGTTGTCAATCTCTCTGATAACGACTTTTGCCTCATCACGCTGCACTTGATAACGTTGTGCTGATCTCCGCAAACAGCACACATTTCTTCTGATACATGCTGGGCCGTATGCACCTTTAGCGGCGGTTTGGAGCTTGGGAACAGTGGCTTGCTGGTCGGAGTTTGTGCCTTGGGTTTCACATCACTAGCTCTAGTTGCACTGTTGGCTTCACATCTCTCCAAAACGAAGCAACGGTTACGCAAGAAATCGATTGTTGCTTTGAAATCTGGCAAGCTCTTCGGTGGCAAACTGTTTTCCCACATGCTGTGTGTTGACTTGTCCAACTTGGAAGTCAGAAGCGAGACGACTAACTGCTCTGACATGCCCTGCATTTTCTGATTCTGGAACTCGAATGCTTCGACATGACGGCAGCAATCCTCTACTAGCTGACGAAGTTCGACGGAACTCTCCTTGCTCATTTTCTTGAGGTTCAGAAGGCCATTTACGTGGATATCGACAATCGTACGCTTGTTCTCGAATCGTTGCACTAGCTGGTTCCACGCTGCGTCAAAATTGTTGTCGTTGAGTACTTGATCACTGAAAATGTTTTCTGCTTTTCCTTTCAGCGATTGGGTCAAATAGTGCAACTTCGTCGCACTTGACATCAGCGGGTATTTGCCCATGAGATCCAGAAACAATTGCTTGAACCGGAACCATTTCTCGTACGTGCCGTCAAAGGTAGGAAACGGCACGTGGGGCAGCCCTGGCTGCTGCTCAACGACAGGAGGTAGAACTGTTTTCTGTGACACGCCCTGGCCTAGATTCAAGCTGTCCATCTTACTGCAGATTTGTACACGAAGATTCTCGTAAATAGTTTCGAACTCGATGAAAAATTCTTCTTGTTCTTCGCGTTTATCTGGGAATTGCGTGTAGACCTCGTTTTGAATCGAGTTGAATTCATCATAACAAGAGTCCACCCGCTTGAGGTACGTCTCCAGATGATGCACCGTAGAGTGCTGTGTCTGCTGCAGCAAGCCTCCTATTCGTTCCAACTTCCCTGCAACTGCGTGCCGTCTAGCCGTGAATGCTTCCATATTCCGTTCTGATTGCTGCAACTGCTTCTGCGACCACTTTTTCTTCTGTACGGCTATTGGCGAGTGCACCACTTTTCCCGTGCGACTTGATGCTACGTTTTGTCGGTCTGAGCCTTCACTATCCGACATTCCTCGTTTTCAAACTGTTCTGTCCAATGTCACTGCACTGTTGTCCCACTGTCAGTTTTTATGGGAACCAATTCCACACTTTCACTGCCAGCGTCGGCTGGTTTGTTTTTCACTGAAGTTTATCGAAGCGGCTTTTTCCAACACCCCACAACACTAACGGTACCAGCGCCTATTGCTGGGTTTTCTCGGTCGGCTCCCAAAGAAGTGAACGCTTTCTTCTTTCTCCGGAACAAGGTCGAACTTCTTTGGAAGTCGACGCAAATTGTGATTCCCTCATGGAATCAGCGAAATGAGGTTAGGAAACACGATTTTCGGAGTCAATGGAACCGCGCCTGAGAATCCGATTTCCTCGCGAAAATGTCCGTTCTTTCGAATTAAACTTTCAACTAATGTTCGCGGAACTATTCCGGCGATTGATCGTAGTAATCCGGTTCGGGTAAGGACCAAAAATGTCCGTAAACGAGCAGATTAAATGAGGTAGTTTCCTCGAGCAAACGAAAACACGTCCTTTTCTACTCGCTACTACTTTTATTCCAATCATTGAGAAAAACAAAATGGAGGTACAATAAAAAACGCATGGGTGGGTAATTCAATGTAGGGGCACTTAGGGTGTGTGTGTGTGTGTGATCCAACTAACCCCCACTGTCCGGCAGTGGTATTATGGAAGAAAGCTTTCTGCAATATCATTTAGATGTTATTGCAAAAAGCTTTAGTCCGGGAGTTAGAAGGTGCTAGCTCTATTGCAGATTCAGAGACCCATTTCAGAATGGCTGGAGAGACACGTCCATTCAGAAGTCACTTTCACTTACAATAAGCCCCGCATGTGTACATTACCGTTATCATTTGGATAATGATAATGCAAACACACTTCCTGATTCAAAGAAAATCTTTGAAACTGGCGCGTATTTAGTTCATTTTGTGGTAGTAAAAGTAATCAGAACATTCTCACCGGAATCCATGCAATCCAAGGTAGCGCTGCCATCACCATGGCAACGTCTTCATTGTGCAGTCAGGCCTCCTCCTCGTCTCGCCACCGTTGCGCTTGCAGTCAGTCATCATTTGAACACACGTCACTTTAGCTCCCACGAAATTATGAATGTTAAGCCACACGGGATGATTCTGTAATCCCTCGCGAATCACTGATTGTATGGCGGTAGTTTGATAGGGTAGCGAACCACTTGGGCAGCGGCCGGTATTTTGGGCACTCTTAGTTATAACTCAATCAATTCCAAACTAATTGACTTGGAATTTTGTACACTGCTAGATACTATACGCATCTCATCGCGTTCCAAATATTGTGTCAATTGGTTCAGAATTGGCTGAGTTATAGCAGAAAAGTGCCCAAAATAGGACCCCTGCCGAGATGGTTCCATTTCCCTAGTCACATTACATAAAAAAACACGAAACAAAACTGCAGTCATAGTGGCTTTACAAAAACTTTACAATGGAAAGCTACTGGAAGGCGTAGCGCCATTGCACCGTAGCGCCGTGAAAACGCGAAATAAACAGCACATTCCTACATCGAAACGAATTTTAGCACCGTTTCCTAACCCGAACTACTTTAGCAGCGGCATCGTGAGCGGCATTTAAACACACACAATCTTTGAAAACCTCCGCTATCGCACGATTCATTTGGTAATTATTTTTTTTTTTAATTCCATCAATCCATTCTTCACTATTTAAATTCTCACAAAACAAGCACTCTTTCACACGCGGAAGCTATCCGGATGGCGTAGCACCGGCCAAACCGTCAGCATAATCACAAAAAAAAATTAACGAACGCGAAGGAAACGCGACGAGCAAAACAAAACACGTCTGCACGCGGCTACGCCTACTGCGATCCACCCAATGTAGGGGCACTTAGGGTGTGCCAAAATTCTAAACAAAATTTCTGGTAGGTATAAAATTCACCACACATTTTGGGAAACTTATATAACTCTCGTGGAATTCCTAGATACACCTTTTTGATATAAGAATCTCGAAAAAAACCGAAACAACATCTGAGAAATATTCTGAGAGAAACTCCTGTGATATACCATGAAAATGTCTCTGGAAGCAATACCAAAAAATCCTCAGAAAGAAATTCTCTTAATAAATTTTGCAAGATCCCCGTAAAAACTTCAGGAGAAATCGTTCGGAATTCAGAAATCCTGGTAGATTCTCAAGATTCTGGCAAAGTTTTTGTGGGGGAATTTCTGGATGAATTTTAACTTCCAGGTGCGTCTGCGTTCGCATGGAATGTACAGCATCTTATCCGCTTATCGCAATCGTTTGCTTGCCGGAAATAATTGTTTGATCTAGGAGCCCTCCTCTTGTTGCTCTATCACGGTTAACCAACAAGCTTCCAGTAAATATGACTCACCTTCAGCAAATACACGATAATCCTCGTAAAGTAGATGTAGCACACGATCATGATGTAGAACTGGCGGAACAGCTTGAGCTTCCGCAGATTGATGGCCGCCTTCCCGTCCGTTCCGGCCGCTTCCTGCAAGTGCCGGATGGACCACACCACCGGGAACAGAATCGCCCCGCAGCACAGCAGATCAACCAGTATGAAAATGTCCCGCCACGTGCTGTGCTCTTTGTCGCCCTCTTCGCTCTCGGCGATTATAATCTCCGCCACGTTGGCCAACACCTGCAGCGGAATCACGATCATGAACAACTTTTTGTCCTTGTCGGCCAAGATGTGCTTGATGAAGGTCCATCCGGTACCAATCAGGACGATCGTAATGAACAGGACCGCACCTTTCAGTCTGCAATAGAGAGAGGAGGTCTTGGAACTCTCACAGCTTAGAGAACAGATGTCAGCCAACTTACAAATGAGTAATATAGTAGAGAATGGCCCACGCCTCGACGTGTTCGCCCTTGGTCTGAATGAAATGGTAGTTGATCCCGTGGAAGAGCAACGAGAGCGATTTCAAAAACACCAGCACCGCCATCAGGTAGTGAATCTTGAACACCGGGTGTTTGCTCTTCTTCAGAATGAACACCCAGAACAGACCGGACAGGAAGAACAGCAGCGACATCATGAAGTACAACGCCGGCAGGGGCATCTCACCGGCCGAGAGGTAATTTTGGCCGTTCTTTTCCTCGATGTCGACATCGAACTGTAGCGAGTAGTAGGTGGCCATGTCGTAGTTGGGACAACTGTGGAAGTACAGATTGTACAGTCCTTCGTCGGCTTTATTGGAGACTTCCATGGCGAACTGAAAAAAGATGGTAAAAAAAGGATTATCCCGGGAGACAAATTTCATCATTGATTGATACTAACTGTGAAACTGCAAACTTTGAAGGGAAGATCATTTTTCGTGCAAGTCAGAGTTAGATTATAGTTGCGACACACAGAAACCAGGTCATTTACTGTAATACAGAAGAATAATCAATCAAATTTATCCTTTTTTGACAAAGAACAACTTACCTGCTCGTTTCCGGCGTTGCATGTACATCGACTTGGAGTCGCTAACCGTGGCAAACGACTGCCGCTTTCCTCGCATTGGTGGAATATGACTGGCATCCTTATAAATGTGCGTATTTTGCCATTCGCTCGAGCAATTCAGATAAACGCTGAAATAAAACATGAATTATGTTAAAACAGCCTTTTAAAATTTGTCTTGAATTGTTATACTTACACCTCTCGCCTCAAATCCATGATGAAGAACAAAATCGGTCCACTTCGCAGGGAACTTATCGGCTCCTGTAGAATGCAGTTGTCCTGATGGGTGTCCAGATACGGATTCATCGCATCCGAAAGGGTTTTATCCAACGAAAGTCCATACTGAAATGGAACCCCAGATTATGTTACTAATTTCCGCTTTCGCCCTTCCCCATCGCCATCAACTTACAATGTTGTATTCCGAGTGAGGAATGACCAGAAAGTTGGAAAGTTTGACATCCAAAATTCCTCCCGGATAAAATCCAAACGTGCTCAGCGGGATGTATCTCCGTATGTCGTCCTGAAGTAATCGGAATTTCAAATTGGTTATTTACACAATAAAATAAGTATTCCCCGCACAAGTTTCGACTTACCCGCACTTCCAGATGATGTCGTCGGCCATCGGAACACACTGTAAACAATAGCAGCAGCACCGTCCACAACGCGACGGATGCTAGGGACTTCATTCTTCAACCGGTCGTTCGCTTACCACATGCACATCTATCGCAGGTGAAATTCCCTTTGAAGCACTGAAAACTACCGAAACTAAGCGCGATTCGCGACAATTTTCCTGAAATTCGATTTTTCACGACTGATTTTCACTTTTCTTTTTGCTGTCGTAGTCGGACTAGTTCAGCTGTCATCGGGTACACGCACACAGTCGCAGAATCGCTTTTGTTGACACATCAATTGACAGTTCGGCCGTGCTGCCAGGAAAATAATATTCAATCCACACGGAAAAAATAATGCTCTGGCAAAATGAGGGGGATGACACATATAAATTTATTTATTCGCATGGCAGATAAAAAAGAATAAGCCATTTTACGAGACGTATCAGAACAGCTGATCGCAGCAGCGGCGTCAACTGACAGAAGTCCACGGACGTTTGTTTTGCTGAAATCTCGTGTTGGTACTACATAGTTCGACAAATTGAAGATAAGAGAAATTTGTGCAAAAAAAAGGCTCAAAAGCAGTCAAAAAGCAACACAAAACTCAAAAATTTTACAGGTATTTTTTTCGTTGCGATTGATTCGTATCCAGCTTTTTACGTTATCTGGAGGGGTGATTCGATTTTGACATTTGTTGCCGACAGCCCTTGCAGCATCAGAGCTCATCAAAGCAGTCGAAAATTTCAGTTCAACTACAGCAAAATGTCAAAAATTTTCACCTTTGTTGTTTACAAGTTTATCTTTCAGTTTTCTTTCTTTATGAATTACATATTTATCTATATTTATAAGTTTTTTTTCTTTGATTTTAGGTTTGCAATTGCCGCCACTATTTCCAATGTCGAAACAAATGTAGAGGACGTCGAAAAACCAAATAAAGTTGTTTCAAAGATCGCAATTATATCAACCAACGACAAACCCAACTTGCTCTGGAGTATTTCTACACTTGTATCGCTCACCCTGCCAACCTATCGAAATTCTTGATCGTTTTTTTTAATAAATGTATAAAATCGTTATTTGTGGTGAAATTCTACGCAATTGGAATGATTTTTCCTTAGCTCTAGCATCTCCAGCTCTAGATATAGCTTGCTGGAAGGTAGGATTTAAGTTATTGAAAATTATCGATACCTTTATATCATGGTCACAAAAAATGGTCTTTCTCTATCATAACTACTCCGTCCACGCAACGCATTTAAAAAAAGGTTTGCAAATAAATCGTGCTACATTGCAGTATTTTCAATGTTTCCCTATAATGATCCTTTCATGCAACATCGCTGTTCCAGAAAGTAACTGATCTGGCCAATGCAATTAATCTATTCTAGATTCTTTCTACTCCAAATTTCAGACAAAGCAAAAAAAAAACTTGAACGAATTACGCACTTCAGGCAAACTTCAGGTGCTTATTCATTTAAAAAATCGAACAATAATTTCGATAGGTTGGCAGCGTGAGCGATACAAGTGTAGAGATGCTCCAGAGCAAGTTGGGTTTGTCGTTGGTTGATAATATTGCGATCATTGGAACAAACCCATTTGGTTTTTCGACGTCCTCTACATTTGTTTCGGTATTAAAAATTGTGGCGGCAATCGGGAACCTAAAATAAAAGAAAAAAAACTTTAAATGTAATTCATGCAGAAAGAAAACTTAGAGATAAACTTGTAAACATTGAAGGTGAAAATTTTTGACATTTAACTGTAGTTGAACTGAAATTTTCGACTACTCTGATGAGCTCTGATGCTGCAAGGGCTGTCGGCAAGAAATGTCAAAATCGAATCACCCCTCAAGATAGCGTAAAAAGCTGGATAGAGCTGAAAATAATTTAAATAAAAAAATCTCATTTTTGTTTTAGCCAGTTTTAAAAACTACACTCAGGAAAATTGCCTCATACTTAATGGCAAATATCCATGTGCCACACCACATCCAAGGGGTTGGAAACTCTGACACACTTGAATGTGTTGCAGTGTGCTAATCGCGTGTTTTTGGGTGTTTTTGGGTGTTTCTTGGTGCTTTGACGTTTTTGACAATTCAGGGCAAACATTTCAATAGGTCCTATCTGCATTTGAGAGGCTCTCTTTGTTCACTTTCTCTTTCAATTATTGCAATGTAATGGTACACTTTTCAACTTTTTTGGCAGTAAAAATCAAAAGACAATTGTTTTGACCATCGTTCAATGCAAGGAGACAATCATAATACAAATAAACAGCTGAGATATTAACGAAAGAGAGGGAAACCAAAGAGAGCCTCTCTTCTGCAGATAGGACCTTTAGACATGTTTGGCCTGAATTAATGTGATAGACGTCACATTTTTCCAAATTACTGGCATCACTTCAGAAATTCTTTCATCGTTGTTTTGTTTTGATGTGGATTTAACCAAACCAAGTTCAAACAACACGGCCGAAACGACTTTACACCTTCGCGGATGTTGCGGAATTCCGGTCCCGGTAAGTAAGGGAGGCTCTCGGGGAAGCCTAATTCCATAAAGTTATTAATACAGTAGCTATTTTCCAACAACTTTCATGTCAGAAATCGGAAGTTACCGACAGGAGGACAACTCCCTCGGCAGCAAGTGCATCGTCCAGTTCAGCAGGATGCGTCGCCAAAGCTCAAAATTAATCGGATCACCCAGGAAAGCGTGCCACAAAAGCAATCGAGCGAAGAAGGACAAAACCATCGAAGCTGCTTCAGCCACAATTATCGAGCATGCTGTGCTGGATGACATTCCTGAGGAAGATCTGAAGGAAGAGACATCGATTTGTTTGAAATCGTGGAGTCGGTCAAACGCTGACGTGATCTGGCAAGGACAAGGGAATGATGTTTCCCGTGTGATGATGCGAGGGCGAACGATGATCCAGCCACTTAAGAAGAAATCGGCAGAAAAAAGGAAGTGGGTGGATCTCAGTCGGGTGAATCGATGAACAACGAACGAATATTGATCGGTACAGGAAGACGAGGAGAGCAAAGAGAATAAGAAAAGAATATAAATCTTTCGACAGGGGGTTTGTAATGAGAACAAACAAAAAATAAATTAGTTTTAGAATAATATTGATTGATTCCTTATTTTGATTTGATTCCATGTTTATCACAGTACAAAAAATCCATGCACCTCTATCACATTACATATACTTTTGGGTTGTGAGTGGCTTTTGTCCAGTTACGCCCAGATGATTCGCTAGGAAGCAATCGGTCGTAAAAACCTACAAAGCTTCCTCCAGTAAATGTTTCGCACCAAAGGGATGCTTGGCCCCACACACAGCAAGTGCCGGTGACGCCATCTTCGGTTACTGGCTCGGAAGCGTATGGGCCTGGGCCGTAAACATTACGGACAGTCGCCATGCTGATCTTCCTTTAGGGGTCCATCCGTTGTTGCTGTTGCAATCGAAGAATTCTGAAAGGATGAGAGCAGCACGCGATACCATCAGAAAAAAAAAATCCGATGAAAGAAATGATTCCGAGATAAACTTCCTCCAGTGGATGATGGAGTGAAAGTTGTTCGACGGCGATGATCAAGTGGTTAGGACATCTTCCTCTTGCAATTCCTGCAAAGCTTCGTCGCAGTACGACCAGAACTGGAGTTTCTGCTTCCGGGGCTGTGTACTGGTCATGGAGGTGGCCGAAATAATCAAGACTTCGATCAGATTAAATTCCATCCTAGATTCCATCTGAAGTATCAAGCCATCCGGAGGTTTCTCTTTCATCTTGGTCATTGGGCTTGCAGGAGGAGATATCTTGTGGTCCGCGAGGAGATCCGTTCTGCCGTGTTCCGTTGCTGGCGATGGACCTTCATACCAATGGCTATGTGGGGGAATCTTTTTTTACCATTTTAAGTCCCCGTTTGAAACTTTTCGATTGCCACACTGAAATAAATTTTGTTGTGGAAACTACCGATTCCATAGTAAAATTACTAACCGTACCTATGATTCTCAACCGACAACAATTTCCAGTTAATTCTACTAAAACACTGTCAACTTATCTAGCAGTTCAGTTAACATTACTAAAAATAACCTTAATTTAACAAATGAGCATTGTATTTTTAACCAAACTGTGTTGTAAAGTACGTGTCCAGGAAAAATTAACAATGTTTTGTTGTTGAGACGACTACGTTTTTAGTTGAATTTACTACAATGCATTGTAATTTCAAGCATATTACAGTTACCCGGATAAAAACTAACCATAGGGTGTATGATGAAAACCATTCCTGCACCATACAGTGTACCAGCTACAATAAAGTGTATTGTAATGAAATGGTTCGCTATACTATACATTTACATTGGATTTTTATGTAACAATATATTATACTGTTTTTCTTACGTTTGAACCATTCACTTTTCCGAAACATTATTTTTCCGTGAATTTTTAATTATTTCTGGTGTTCGATTTGAATAGATCGTATGTTTGCTGTGATTCCTATGCAGATTCGACCTATTCAAATCGAACACCAGATTTATTCAGTTTAAGATTTTTTCCGTGCTTTGTTTTGTTGATGTTTGTGACTTTTTTGATGCAAAGGAAAGGAAAGAAAAAAAAGTGCATAAGTTGAAACATCAATTTAACCTTTTGGAATCGATTTTTTTCGCCGCTGTTGACGCAACCTCGCTGGTGTCGAACACGTTTGTTATGCTCGGTTTCATCGCCGGGATCATATATGACCCCTCCGGCTCCAAAGGGTTAATGCCAATAACATGTTTAAATCAGTGGTAAACCAGATGTCCAACTGCAGGTCCAAGCAGGGGTCCAAGAGATATGGCGGGCTAGAGGGCGGGCTAGGTGTGTAGAATGCGATGAGAGAAATACGAATGCAATGTATGCCAACCCGGAAAGATGCAGGTCAGATTACCGTAAATCAGTAGATGAGTTCAACACTTCAACACTATTCTTTCTGTATTTGCATTTAGGGGAGTTTTCTCCTCTTCTCTTATGTGAACTTGCCTTCGACCACAATCGAATCAAATGTGGTTGACAAACTTTATCTTTGACGTAGAGCCATCTTTAACATATGGACTAGACCTAGGACTAGACTGAACACTGAAATGACTTTTAATATAGGTTCGTCTGCGGGTTCGCTTTTTAACCTAACTTATATTTGAATCGAACTTGACAGTTATCTCATGAGTTGTTATGTATTTCAAACTTTAGTCAAACTGGTGCCTCAATATTGCAATAACGGTTAAGCACGCTGTAATGATACTTATGTACCTCGTCACCCACTTCATGCAACTACATTAGTGGTCTAATAACACTTAGCGCGCTCGGCATAGTTCCATCATGCCGCTCAAAGTGTTGCCACAAATAATGCTTAGTTTGCGAAACCCGGTTATCTGGCTGGTGGGGAATGGGAGCCTAAGCTTCAACTGTTAATGCAATCAGAGACTACTCAGACTTAGACTTGGGCGATCCTATATATGAAGGGTTATCCAAAACGCTCTGGGAATTCCCAAAGCGCATTCTAATAAATCTAATAAGCCTAAGATGCCATTAACAGGAGGAAAATGGCAAGATAATATAACAATATATGGTTTATGTAATGTAAAACAATTCAACATAACAAAAGAGAACCATTCCAAAACCATTTGATTAAATGTATAACTAGTAGTGAAATTACAATTAAAAACAATTTATTTACGGTACATTTTATTGTTTGGAACCATTCATGTACCATACAATGTACGGTATATTTAAACCCACGTATCAGTATTTTGAACAATTCATTAACAATAAAATGTATGGTTTTGCAAAAAAATATATATGGAGAAAAATATTTTTTTATATTGTTACGATACTTAACAACCTGTATAATATATTGTAAAAATCTTATTTACAATTCACGGTATGGTATCCAACATTACATCTTATTGTTTTTGTAGTTTTATTTTTACAGTGGTGTCTATTGTAAAAATATGGTTCTAAATAGTACTGTTACAATATAACGTTCGGTTTTTCTACTGTATTTTTTATTCGGGTACCTTAACAGATTTTGCTGTCGGTTGAGAATCATAGGTACGGTTAGTAATTTTACTATGGAATCGGTAGTTTCCACAACAAAATTTATTTCAGTGCACTGGTCAGCGACTCTGAAAACGTAAACAAAAATATCGACAGAACAGTGATGCCAGTAAATAGAAAAAAAATCGTGGTGATACATTCGAATGGTGTCGAAAGGTGTCAAAAGGTGTTTTTGGTGTGTTAAACAGGTGTTTTACACAAGGTGTCAGAGTTTCCAACCCCTTGACCACATCCAAAGTATATGCAACCAATACCCGATTATGCAGGCAAATTAGCACATGAATAGTACACACTATTTTTATTTCGCTGGAAACCAGCAAAATTTTGCTGGTTTTTGACATGCTGTGGATCCAGCAATCCATCCAGCAATAATTACTTTGCTTGCTATCCAGTAATGCGTTTTTTTGCTGGTTCACCAGTAATTTTGGCCGCGCTCGATTCTGGCCGGATTTTTTGTTTTTTTTTTCTTTTCGAAGAAAAAACAAAGTTCAATAATGAATAAATATTAAACCCACCAAATTTAGCTCCAAAGCAGCGCAACAATGCTAGGAATGGCCATCGTGGACGTGGCGCATTACATTTGATGCTGCCGAGTACCTTTTTGGGTGGAATTTTCATTGATTCCTGTTAGCTCGCATTGATGTGAGGAAACGCGCAAAAGTATTTTTGGAAAATTGTAAGTGTTTGACAAGTGTTCAACTGATTATCCAGCAATTTAAGTGTTTGCTGATTGTGACTTTTATGTAATGCCTAAAATCTTTTGCACAAATTAGCGCAGGACTTTTGTAAACTATTTTACACAATATTACTTTTATTTTACATAGATTTGCTTGAACAAAACTGCATTTGGATGAATTTCACTCGCATTGGAAAATCTTTGTGAATGTGAAGCAAATGTAGGAATGATTTTGACAGTGTTTGTTTTGATTTTATTTCTCGGTGGGTGGTGAATTGGTGGTAAATAAGCGGCTGGAAGCACGTGGTTTCTCAAACTGTCAACTGCACTGTGGCAATCGGTTGCCTAGGTGTCGCTAGTGAAAATTTACATAGAAAATTTGAATAAATTTGTTCGAGCTAGAACGTCTGTCTGCGCTTTGCCCATAAATTTCACTAGCTCTGCACATAGAACCAGATTTCTAGCCCCTATTAGTTTCTACATGCAATGCAGATAAATAATAAGAGTCTTTATTTTTTCATTTCAATTGGGTTGTTTAGTGAATAAAATATTGCCTTTTTCTTTAGCCTAATCGAAAGAGCTCATTTTTCTGAGTATAACGTGATTTTATTGCGTTCCGATTCCTTTGTTTTGATGGTTAAATAAACAAAACAGTTTTAACTTCCGTGGATAGAATGACAGTTCAATCGATAAAGTGACAGTTCGCCCCGAACAAAAAAAAAATCCCCATACAAACTTTAAATGCATTTTAAAAATAGTTCCTGGGCAACTAAAATGATGAAATTTTGGATTTCGACTAATTTTTGGAGGGAGATTCCGATTATGCAATAATCTGGATACCCCTAAAGAACCCAATTGCCAACCTTTTGAATTTTATGTGTGATCACAAATAAATACTATATGCTTTTTTTCTAGAAATAAAATAAATTGGATTGATTTTCATGCTAAAAAATATATTTGGAAACAGACCATCGCGCATTAAGCCAGAAAAGTTGTCTGGGACATTTGTTATACTCTAGTAATGTCAACAAAATATGTTTTCACAAGGCTGTTCCGATGGGGAAGGCCACATGAAGGAGGGAAACTTTCTGCTGCTGGATGTTGCCTCCTGAAGCTGGAATTACTTGGAATATGATCTGAGGAAAAAAGCCAATTACATATTATTTCGGCCCGGTAAAAATTCATGCAAATATTAGAGCTACTTCCCTGATAAAAAAGATCATAGAGATACAACAGAATGTATTGTTACAACACGCTGAAATGAATGGTAGTTACCATGATTTCAATTGTTTAAAACGATAGAGTAACAACAGACCCTATGGTTTTCCACCATAGCATGTATTGTAAATGTCACTTTTACAATAGAAAATGGGGTTGTTATGTATCTTAACCATAAAAAAATCCAAATTTTCTGGAGCAAATTCAAGTCAACTACCATTCAATTTATGGTGTTTTTATTATTGAAATCTCTAGTGCCATTCATTTTATTGTGCACATATTGTAGTTCCAATACATAATTTTCAGCAGGAAAATACGTACACAATATGATTTGTTGTTGAACAATCAACTTTATCATTATTCAATGGAAGTTTATGGCGATTTTATTGTATATTTTTATCAGGGTTACCAGCATTTGTAAGGAGATTCCTGTCTACTCTGCTAACACAAAAACTATTAATTTGCACGAGTCATCAACTTGTGAACTTTTGCTGCAACTTGTCAACATTGAGGAAAAAATATGGCGGCCCGTCTGATGAGATCGGCGGGATGATGAACCGAGTTTTTTCGGTATCTGCAGAAAAGACAAACAAATTTGTCAAAAACTGTCACTTTCAACGAACATTCGGTTTCAATCAACAAAATATCACAGAAACACCGAACATGTCGGTTTATGATTTGGAACCGACGGAATTCGTTTAAAAATTAAACCGAGTTCGGTATTAAAAACTAAGTGTGCACTGACCTGACAGGCATTGTTGTCAACATCTCTTTTGTTAGAGCAACATTAACGGCGGCTACTATTCGAGCAACCCGCGCAGCGCTACCATTTTGACTTAACCACCTTTTTCCACACCGGTAGCAATCAAATTAGTCACCCTGATTCGTATCGGGAGGGCTGTCATATTTCCATAACATTTTTAGCAGCACAACTGTCCCGCTACTATATTTGGTCACCCACCCATAGCGCTACTATTTTGTGAGCGCATCCAGCAGCGACCGGTAAAGTTTGCTGCAATGATGGAGGGCTGCCATACGGGCTATAGAAGCGCACCGTTAAAGGTGCTCTTAAAACGGTCCCAAAATGTGCTGATCAAACGAAATTGGGTCACTAATGTCACTACTGTCACTCCATGCTACAGGTATAGACTGTTGGCAGAAAGCAACGGTCACCCCTACTTTCGACCAGATGACCGAACCCATGGACCGAACCCCTTTCAGTGGATCTGGCAACACAAGTGTATTTTGACGTTTCTCTTTTATGTATTATAATAACAAGATGTTTGTCAACAGAGTTTTTTTAGTTCAATAACAATATATTATGTGTTCGGCACGTTCGTGATTTCTCTCCGCGATATTTCCGAGTTTCCCTGGTGATTTTTGCGATTTCGTAACGTTGTTCCGCAGCACTCCTGTTTACTCTGTTCAACAGGTTATCGGTCCCAGTTGATGTATCGCGAAAATAGTGATTTCGGACTGGAAATTGGAAGAGAAAGTGCCGTCGCGTGTGTTGTTCTTTGTGCCCGATTTGTTCCAGCAGATTGAGCAAAATGGAGGCGCTCAACAAGTTTGTCAGATTGAATAACCACAACTGGCAGACTTGGAAATTCCGTATGGAGATGCTCCTTACGAGAGAAGATTTGTGGTACGTAGTGGAAACTCCGAAGCCGAATGAGAACCCCGAGAATTGGGAAAGGGACGATAAGAAAGCCCGGGCAACAATGGGCCTCTGTATCGAAGAGAACCAATACGGTTTGATCAAGTCGGCAAACAGTGCAGCACAGTTTTGGAGCAGCCTTAAGACGTACCACGAAAAGGTGACCGTTACCTCCAGAGTCGCCTTATTGAAGAAGTTGTGCAACTTGAATCTGCTGGAAGGTGGCGATCTGGAACACCACCTCTTCGAAATAGAAGAACTGTTCGACAGATTGACGCAAGCGGGGCAGGAGTTGGACGATTCGTTGAAGGTTGCCATGATCTTGCGCAGCCTTCCGGACTCGTTCTCCGGACTTGTGACTGCGCTCGAAAGCAGACCGGACGAAGATCTAACGGTTGTGTTAGTAAAGAGTAAGCTTCTCGACGAGTTCGAACGTCGAAAGGAGCGTTCTGTGCCTGGTTCCAGTGGACGTTCTGGCGATCTGAAGGCGCTGAAAAGTTTTGGCAAGCGGAATGTTTCCGTTTCGGAACGTACCTGTTTCTTTTGTAAACAAAAGGGACATTTGCGAAGTGACTGTCCGGTGCTGCAGCAGCAGCAGAAGCGTAATAGTGAAAAGAAGAAGAAGAAGAGTGAACCGTCCGCCGCCAAGCAGGCTATGACCGAGGACAAAAGTGCTGTGCTATTCCTGGTGAATGGGAGTCGGTCAAGCGGCTGGATAATTGACAGTGGGGCAAGTGTTCATATGTCAAATGACAAACGGTACTTTGAGACGATTGACGAGAACGATGTGCATGATGTGGTTCTGGCCGATGGACGATCGGTTAAATCAGCCGGCAGCGGAACTGTAAAAGTGTCTAGTGTGAACGGTTGCGGTGAGGCGGTGGATGTAGTCCTAGAGAAGGTGTTATTCGTTCCGGTGCTGAATAGTGGATTACTGTCCGTAACGAAGCTGACGTCGAAGGGATTCCTGGTAATGTTCCGGCAAGACGAGTGTGACATCACGGATGCTTCCGGCAAGGTGATTGCTAAGGGTGATCGCCGGGGAAGCTTGTATAAGCTGAGAGTGTCCGAAGAAGCGTGCAAAGTTGAAAAGCAGCATAACGAGTACTGCCAGCATCAGTGGCATCGTAAGTTTGGCCACCGTGATCCAGCGGTTGTGAGCCAACTTTGTTCGAAGAAACTGGCCGAGGGAGTGCTGTTGAAGGATTGCGGAATACGGCTTGCCTCCCGGATAAAAACTAACCATAGGGTGTATGGTGGAAACCATTCCTGCACCATACAGTGTACCAGCTACAATAAAGTGTATTGTAATGAAATGGTTCGCTATACTATACATTTACATTGGATTTTTTTGTAACAATATATTATACTGTTTTTCTTACGTTTGAACCATCGAGTGAACCATTCACTTTTCCGAAAAATTATTTTTCCGTGAATTTTTATTCAGTTTAAGATTTTTTCCGTGCTTTGTTTTGTTGATGTGACTTTTTTGATGCATTTTGATGCAAAGGAAAGGAAAGATAAAAAAGTGATAAGTTGAAACATCAATTTAAAGTCAATAACATGTTTAAATCAGTGGTAAACCAGATGTCCTAAGAAATGCAGGTCCAAGCAGGGGTCCAAGTGATATGGCGGGCTAGGTGTGTAGAGTGCGATGAGAGAAATACGAATGTAGGCCAACCCGGAAAGATACAGGTCAGATTACCGTAAATCAGTGGATGAGTTCACCACTATTCTTTCTGTATTTGCATTTAGGGGAGTTTTCTCCTCTTCTCTCACGTGAACTTGCCTTCAACCACAATCGAATCAAATGCGATTGACAAACTTTATCTTTGACGTAGAGCCATCTTTAACATATGGACTGGACTGAACACTGAAATGACTTTTAATATAGGTTCGTCTGCGGGTTCGCTTTTTAACCTAACTTATATTTGAATCGAACTTGACAGTTTTCTCATGAGTTGTTATGTATTTCAAACTTTAGTCAAACTGGTGCCTCAATATTGCAATAACGGTTAAGCACGCTGTAATGATACTTATGTACCTCGTCACCCACTTCATGCAACTACATTAGTGGTCTAATAACACTTAGCGCGCTCGGCATAGTTCCATCATGCCGCTCAAAGTGTTGCCACAAATAATGCTAAGTTCGCAAAACCCGGTTATCTGGCTGGTGGGGCATGGGAGCCTAAGCTTCAACTGTTAATGCAATCAGAGACTACTCAGACTTAGACGTGGACGATCCTATATATGAAGGGTTATCCAAAACGCTCTGAAGAATTCCCAAACCGCATTCTAATAAATCTAATAAGCCTAAGATGTCATTAACAGGAAGAAAATTGCAAGATAATATAACAATATATGGTTTATGTCATGTAAAACAATACAACATAACAATAGAGAACCATTCCAAAACCATTTGATTTAATGTATAATCAGTAGTGAAATTACAATTAAAAACAATTTATTTACGGTACATTTTATTGTTTGAAACCATTTATGTACCATACAATGTACGGTATATTTAATCCCACGTATCAGTATTTTAAACAATTCATTAACAATATAATGTATGGTTTTGCAAAAAAATATATATGGAAAAAAATATTTTTTTATATTGTTACGATACTTAACAACCCGTATAATATATTGTAAAAATCTTATTTACAATTCACGGTATGGTGTCCTACATTACATCTTATTGTTTTTGTATTTTTATTTTTACAGTGGTGTCTACTGTAAAAATATGGTTCTAAATAGTACTGTTACAATACAACGTTCGGGTTTTCTACTGTATTTTTTATTCGGGCTGTGAGACCTGTATGGAGGGAAAGTTATCTCGTGCTCCGATTCCGCGACAGGCTGAGCGGAAGACTACCCAAGTGCTCGATCTGATACACACGGATCTTTGTGGACCGACGAAGACGCCTACACCGAGTGGGAGCAGGTACCTGATGACGGTGATTGACGACTACAGTCGGTACACTGTGGTCTACTTGTTGCAAAAGAAGTCGAAGGCTGTCGATCGTTTGATCGAGTACGTCAGGTATGTGGAAACTTTATTCAACCGTAAACCCAAAGTCGTGCGCTCGGATGGTGGAGGCGAATACGTCAACGAACGACTGCAGAATTTCTTCAAAAGTGAGGGGATTAAGTGCCAGTATACAACAGCCTATACGCCGCAGCAGAATGGTGTTGCCGAAAGAAGAAATCGATACCTGCAAGAGATGGCGACAACGATGCTGCTGGATGCGAAGCTCGAGAAGAAATACTGGGGAGAAGCAGTTGTTACGGCAGCGTACCTCCAGAATCGACTGCCGACGAGGGCCGTCGACGTCACTCCGTTCGAGCTGTGGTACGGCAAGAAGCCGTATCTTGGACACCTACGAGTGTATGGGTGCAAGGCGTGGGTACACGTACCTGATGTGAAGCGCGGCAAGTTCGACAGTAAGGCTCGCAAGCTGACCTTCATAGGATATTCCGAGCAGCACAAAGGTTACCGTTTTGTCGATTTGGCCACGGAGAAGGTTACCATCAGCAGAGATGCCAGGTTCCTGGAGATGGATGAAGCTCAACCCAACTAACAATTACTCTTTTTACAAGCACCTTTACGACGAATTAATTCAGCATGGTGCTGAATAACATTTGGATAATTTTCAGGCACAACCTTTGTTCGGGTTTTGTTCACACAAATTTGGAGAAACAATAAAGCATAGTGTTGTGTACCAACTGAACTGTTTGTTGTTTAAAACATTTTACAAACTGATAGTAAAGCTGTTATTCAGCTACTGTAAAAATGATTTAAAAAAATAAAATGCAAAATTTTTCAATTTCTACGAGAGTTTATGATTGACACTTTATGCTGTGAACAACTATTGTGAAATAATAACTACAAATACATTTACCTAAATCAAGATTCGAACTCGAGACCCATCGATTGCCAGCCGCTTGCCTTCCTATCTGCGCCATCCTAGAGATGATGAATTGACGCGCTCAAATCAAAACATAAACTTCCCGTGGTTGTATAATGATTACACTTTGACTCCTACTCAGCAGTGGTGAATAATGTTCTGTTTATGGTTAACAACTGAAGAACACGTTAATTCAGCTGCTGTTCAGTAAAAACCACGTGTTTTTCATTTTGTACACTGAGTCGAAGTATGATGAAACGAAAGCGCTTTTTTTGACTTGTGAAAAACACATTGTACAGATACATGTTCTAATTTTTGCATGTACTTGACAAGAAGCAGAAAAAGGTCTTGTTAAACTATTTTGTAAAGAAATAACTGCAAGTCGAATAAAAATATTATTAAACGCTTGAAAAGTGTTTAAATTTATAATTGTTGATACCGATACGAAAGGTTGAACATTGGCTACTTTTTCAATTGAAAAAACATTTGTACAGTAATGTGTACAGCATAATTTTAGTTCAGCTATCATTGCTATTATAAAGCAACAATTCAGCATGCATGCTGGTTTGCGGCTTGCGATTGTTAGTTGGGAAGGCCAGGAGGAGGCAGCGGTTGAGCCCGCCGCTGAAGAGAGCTGTACGGAATTACCACCATGTAGTACGCCGAGAACAAATGATGAACCGTTAGTGGAACCTGAGAATCGTGAGCAGCTGGGGGACCATGAGGATGATGCCGACGTTAACAGTGAGCATGAGCAGTTTTTCGACATTAGTTCCTCGTTTTCGTTTTCGGATGAGGTGAAGGTGGCAGGGCGCAAATTTTTGCCTGTCACGAAATTTTTCGCGTTTGAATTTTCCCTATTTTCAAATGCTAAGAAGAATTAGGAACTTTGTGTGATTCCGATCAATCCGGACCATTTCGTAGTGTGCAACGATGTCCGACAAAAGGAAGGAGGAAGAAAAAGAAGATCCGTGTACATCCTGAAGACGATGCGGCTAAAGGACAAAAAAGGCAGAAGAGCTCTGGTCGTCATTGAGTGGGTCAAGCGGGCAAAAGTCCGGTGGGTGATCGTTACGCTGAACAATGCCGGGGCGTTGATCCCGACGGCCTTCTTCCCGGCGAACGGGAAAGGCAAGCGGTGCTTTTTCATCAAAATTCGGAAAATCTTTCTGGATGTGGACTGTTCTCGGGAGCAAATCATGTAAGTACGGTGGATCTGTCGGTGAACCTGATCGATGACCTTGCCGCGATAGTGGATGGAATCCTCTATCCGATCATCAGCAACCCGCGCAATCCGCAAGGCTGGCCGGACGTTATAAAGAAGGACGTCGATAGCCACTTCCAAGACCTGCGGAACATTATAACCAAGGTAGGTTGGTAGGTGGATCGCATCGCATGGTGCGCAAAACTTTTCAACAACTATCATCGTTTTTTTTTACGAAATTGGGATTGCACGAATCGATTCACGGTTCGTGGCGAGAATGCATTCGGTAGGTATTTCTGCCTATCGGCTTAATTTTAGTGCTTCATGGAGGGGAGGGGACAGTGGGCAAAAACGGTTTAAAGCACGACTTTAAAGATGACGTCGGTAAATACTCCAGATATGATTCATGAAAGGTCACGGAACATGTCCTCAGATCTTATCACTTCCCCGTTTTCGTGAATGCCTGTGTAACCGCCGAGTTTTTGATAAATTTTCTGTTTTCTTTTGAATTGTTCCGCGTTCTGTCAGGCCGTTAAACTAATCGTTTCCTTATCTCTACATTCATGGGGGCATCCTCTAATGCGGTGGCTATAATTTTATGATCTTGTTTTTTTTTATTTATTTATTCATTTATTTTTAATCAAGTTGAGTATAATTATAATTGATTGCTTATCAATAGTTTGCCAAATTAGTTAACAATCTTGTTTTTAATACTATGGCATTATATTCATCTAATTCCGTTTGTTTCGTGTTCGAAGGAACTCATTGATGCTGTAGAGCAAAAATCGGAAGTAGGGATTTGAATGGCATTTTATCACAAATGAACATTAACATCATAATAAGTTCATTATTTATATAGGTTTTGAAAAATTATTCTTAATACTTTCCGTTTCAGCGATAAAGGTAAATTATTTGATTGACGTATTTGTCGTGTTTTTCGCCCTTTTCATCTCATCCAAATTCCAACATAACCTAATCATACTAAATTCCAGACCATTCCAGTTCCAAAATCCTATTTCATTTCTATTTACGAGAGCGTCGGTGAGTCGCTGGCATCTCGATAAGTAGATATCATCCCTTCCTTATTATCCCTTCCCATCCACATAACGTGTTTCTTATCGTTTCAGAGAGCGATCAATGGCGCTTAAGCCTAGGCTTGTTAGCCAGGACACATGGTCCAAATGCCTGTGCCCCATCCCGGAAGCAAAAAGGCCCATGGAGTGACAAATTTCTTAGCTATGTCACTCCCAACGTTGGTGTTAAAAAAATCACTTACACTCACATCAACACATCTACATGATCAACTCAAATACACTTACACAATCTGAATCTTGCCGCATCACTCGCTTATAGTGATTCCCCAATCAACCCTTTCCAAATATCCAACTCCTTGACATCTATGGGGGTGTCGGTGAGTCGCTGACCTCTTGTAAAGTAGGTGTCATATCATCACATCCTTTCCTATCCTCGTAACGGAGAAGATGGGCGTGGCCGGCAATGGAAGTTTTCATGTCTTTTTTACTTCAACCTCTGATTGGATAGCTGTTCCTTCCCAAATAGCATTCCATAAGCAATTAGAATAGGAGTATTAAAGTTTTAACATGAAAACTTTCAGTATGCAATCTACGAATTACTCCGTTACAACGCAACGCAACGCAACGCAATTAGTTCCTCGTTTTCGGATGACCCGTTGGCGCTGAAGGAAGAGCCACAAGACAACGAAGAACCAGAAGTGGATCCAGAAGGTGGACAAGGTGCTGGCAAGCCGTCTCGTAGGAATCGAGGCAAGCTTCCGGGTCGTTACTCGGACTACGTCGTTGGAGTAGTGAAACAGCAAGCGAAGGAACCAGTTACCTACAGTGAAGCAGTGAAGAGTAGCGATAGCGATGCTTGGCGGAAGGCTATGGACGACGAATTCCAGTCACACCAGCGAAATGATACGTGGGAGCTTGTGGACCGTCCGGCTGGAAAACGTGTTATTGGTAGCCGATGGGTCTACAAGATCAAGCAGGACGAAACAGGAGAAGTTGTACGGTTCAAGGCTCGGCTGGTGGCTCAAGGCTTCGCGCAGCGATACGGAGAAGATTTCGACGAAGTTTTCGCCCCGGTTACGAAGTATGCGACGCTGCGAACATTGTTGGCACTGGCAGGCAAGGATCGATTATTTCTAAAGCATCTGGACGTCAAGACCGCCTACCTTTACGGTACTATCGACGAGGAGGTGTATATGCGCCAGCCGGTTGGATATGAGGTTCGTGGGCAGGAGCAGAAGGTTTGTCGTCTGAAACGCAGCATATACGGCCTGAAACAGTCAGCGAGGTGCTGGAACCGGAAGCTGTCGGAAGTTCTACTGAAGCTTGGATTCGTGGCGTGCAGTGCTGATCCGTGTTTGTACGTGGCCGTGAGGAACAGCAAGAAGATTTTCCTGGTTGTTTATGTGGATGATCTGCTCGTCGGCTGCGCGTCTGAGGAGGAGATTGCCAAAGTGTACGAGGAACTTCGCAAGGAGTTTGAAATTTGCTGTTTGGGCGAAGCAAAGTATTTTCTCGGCTTGGAGCTGCAAAAAGAAGACAACGGATTCTACAGCATGAGTGTGAAGGCGTACATTGAAAAGTTGATCGTGAAACTAGGACTGCAAGATGCGAAGGTTTCGAAGACGCCGATGGACCAAGGGTACGTGAAGGACAGAACAACGAGCGATAATCTGAAGGATGCCTCTCAGTACCGAAGCGTGGTTGGTGCAGTGATGTACATAGCGGTAACAGCACGCCCCGATATTGCATCTGCTGCGTCCATATTGGGAAGAAAGTTTAGTGCTCCGACGGAAATCGACTGGACTGCAGCAAAGCGTGTCGTGCGCTACCTCAAGGCAACGAAAGACTGGAGGCTGAAGTTAGGTGGTGAAGGCGGCAAGCTGCTGGAGGCGTATTCGGACTCTGACTGGGCAGGTGACCTGGATACACGCAAATCTACGACCGGCTTTGTAGTGTTCTATGCAGGAGGAGCCGTGTCGTGGGCTAGTAGGCGACAGAATTGCGTGAGCCTCTCGTCCATGGAGGCTGAATACGTGGCGCTGGGCGAGACTTGTCAGGATGTGCTGTGGCTACGACGATTGCTTAGTGACATGGGCGAAAAGCAGGAATGTGCCACTACGGTGCATGAAGACAACCAGGGCTGCCTTTGTTTCGTCAAGTCTGAGCGATCAAGCAAGAGGACCAAGCATATCGAGACGAAGGAGTGCTTCATCAAGGATCTCTGCGACCGGGGCATGGTGAAGCTCCAATACTGTCCCACGGATGAAATGAAGGCGGACATTCTAACCAAGGCGCTTGGGACGGTTAAGCATGACCGTTTCACCGAGCTACTGGGGTTCGTCAAAACCTCGGTCAAAACCTAAGGGCCAACCGTTGAGGAGGAGTGTTGGCAGAAAGCAACGGTCACCCCTACTTTCGACCAGATGACCGAACCCATGGACCGAACCCCTTTCAGTGGATCTGGCAACACAAGTGTATTTTGACGTTTCTCTTTTATGTATTATAATAACAAGATGTTTGTCAACAGAGTTTTTTTAGTTCAATAACAATATATTATGTGTTCGGCACGTTCGTGATTTCTCTCCGCGATATTTCCGAGTTTCCCTGGTGATTTTTGCGATTTCGTAACGTTGTTCCGCAGCGCTCCTGTTTACTCTGTTCAACATAGACGTGTCAATAGTCTATTTTATGAGGCTAGTCAAACGACAGAAGTACGTGCTCTGATGTTTACGTTTTCAATCATCATCCCTTTGATGATGGTTAATGACTGCGCGCAAGTCAAGCGTAGTTTTTGAAACTGGCTAAAACCATAATAGTCTATTTTACGAAACGACAACAGTGTTGATAATGATATTAACACTCACGGGCTTGGGCGCAACCTCCTGTCAAATTTTCATTCATGAAATGAGCGATCAGCTGATCCCAAACGTCTCGTAAAATGGCTCATTAGAAATTTTTTTTTTTTTCGCAAGTTAACGAGTGAATCGCAACGAAAAAAATACCTGATTAATTATTGAGTTTAGTATACCGCATTTAGTTCACCACTGGACTGCGAACTGCGACTTCATAAGTGCGAAAACGTGAATAAAAGTGCGCGATTGCATCAAATCAGGTTGATGTCTTCGGCGCACTATTTCTTTAATCTATGGTGAACAAGTGCTCTGAAGACACCGAGTTGATTTGATGCAATCGCGCACTTTTATTAGCGTTTTCGCACTCGTGAAAACTAGTGCGATAGTCCAGTGGTGAACTAAATGCGCTATATTGCTTCTACGGCAGCTTTTGAGCCTATTTTGGCTCAAATTTCTCATATTGCTTTTTTCACTGAAAATTTTCCTTGCTTCGCTGAACAACATGACGTTTTCTTCCAGCGAAGGCTTACGCGATACAGAAAATCGCTGAATTTTACACTAACACTGCACAAAATCTGTCAACAATAACTCAATACACATGCATTTTCAGCGAAAAGATCTATTTGCGTGACAACAATCCACTCCCATGACTACCGGGCGGCCGCCGTCAAATATCAGGATTGCCAACTGTCCGGCGACTGCTGTCAGTTTGCTTTGTCGCCGAATCTGGCGCTGGGTCTTCGGCGCGGAAACCCAAAGGTGGGAATAAAATTTTGGGGATTGCGCGCAATATCTCCAATTTATCGAACAAGTACCTTTTCAAAAATTACACGATATTCCAGCAAAACAAACGTGCGTGGAATTCTGTCAGTTGACGCCGCTGCTGCGATCAGCTGTTCTGAAACGTCTCGTAAAATGGCTTGGCGAGGCTTATGGCGTGATTTTCGCAAAACAGATCTCGCATCTAACGCCCTTAATTTACTGGTCACCCTGGACCATCAGTTGTCAATTGACAATAAACAAACGCACATGTTGTGTTTTATTTATTTTTTCAGCTGTTCGCCTAGCCAGCCATTTCTGCACGTTGATTTTGTGAAGTGGGATTTTCCTTGCAGTTTTCTCGTAAATTTCCGTAAAAATGTCATCCTTTTTCCTTAAGGGAAAGCCCCGAACCGCCACCAAGCGAAAGGTATGTTTTACAATTGAAATAATCCCAAAAATTGTTAGTAATATATGAATTTGTTGCAGTTCGAAAAGCCGAAACCGAACAAAAAGGATATCCCATCGGCGCGGAAGGAGAAGGAAGAATCCGATGAGGAAATCGACAGCGACGAAGAGGAGGAACACACGATTGCTGCCGCAAGCGGCAAGAAGTTTAACTTTGAGGATGAAGATGAGGGTTTTAAGGAAACGGTCCAGGACAAGCGACTGCGGTTGGCCAAGAAGTACCTGAAGGAAGTGGAAGATGCGGAACGGGTCCGCAAGGAGGACGAGGAGATTCACGACAGTGTCAGTGCCGTGCTGAAGGAGGATTATCTGGAGAGCATTGGGCGGTTGTACAGGGAAGTTTCCACCCGGTACAAGGGATTCGATTTGGAGAAGGCGGTCAATCTGCGGTGCAAGCAGCAGCATCTGTCCCCGACCTGTTTGTGCCTGACGGAGGATGACCGATTCCTGTACGTGGCAAACAAGAATGGGATAATTGTGCGGTGGGATTTGACCAAGAAGGAAAGGACGGCAGTTACGAAATCGCAGAAGACGGCCGTGCTTGGGTTGGCCATTTCACATGATCTGAAGTTCCTGGTGGTTGCGGATGGAACCAACGAGATCAAAGTGCTGGACGGAACCACACTGGAAGCGGTGAATAGTTTGAGCGGACACTCGGACGTTGTGACGGGGGTGGTGTTCCGGAAGAATACCCACCAGCTGTACTCGTGTGCGAAGGACCGAACGGTGAAGGTTTGGTCCCTGGATGAGATGCTCTACGTGGAGACATTGTGAGTGAAGTATTTTAAAGTGTAGGTAGAATAGATTAATGCATGTTAATATTGTTTCAGATACGGCCATCAAACTCCAGTAACGAGCATCGATGCACTCTCACGAGAAAGGGCAGTTACATCCGGAGGAAGCGACTGCTCGATTCGCATTTGGAAGATCGTGGAGGAGTCCCAGTTGGTGTACAATTGCCCACCCAGCACCGATAGCGTCGAGTGCGTTAAATTGATCGGTGATGAGCATTTCCTGTCTTGCGGGACCGACGGATCGCTCTCGGTTTGGAGTTCTGGTAAGAAGAAACCGATGAACACGGTACAGTTAGCCCACGGGAAAACGACAAATGGGGAGGCCAACTGGATCACGGCCATTACATCCCTATTGAACACGGATGTCATCGCTTCGGGTTCGTGCGATGGATTTGTGCGGGTTTGGAGGTTGGTCGGAGGTAGCAAGACTATAGAACCGCTGATGGAAATTCCGGTGGAAGGGTTCGTGAACGGGCTGACGTTTAGCAGCGATGGAAAGCAGCTGATCGTCTGTGTGGGTCAGGAGCATCGGCTAGGACGGTGGTGGACGCTCAAACAGGCGAAGAATCGAACGATGGTCATTCCGTTGATTGTGGCCGACGATGAGACGAAAGGTAAGCGAAAGAAGAAGTTCGATCACTAGGGTATTGTCAATAAAAGTTCGATGTACGTTGTGAAATACGAGCAGCTCTAATGATAGAATAGATAAAGAAAGCCAAATAGCCGTATACATTTCAAGACGATATTAGTTTTTTACTACCAAATCGGAGTAGCTGTATCCCGAGCAGGAGAAAATAGCTGAAGAATATACCAAACTGAGGTATGACAAACCAAATACCTATACTGTTCGGGTAGGGAAGAGTCTTGTAGTAGCATTTTTTATGTGCAGCTCAAAGCTAAAAATAATAATTTTATTATGTCGTTTTCGTTTTTGCGGTGGTGCTACACCGGTGTAGCATTTTTGCACCGAAAGTGTTCGTTTTTGATTTTCGTGCTACACCGGTGTAGCACTTTTTCTGCACCGCTTAAGATAGTGCAGCACTCAAATACTCGAGAGTGTAGCAGGTGTACACCGTCTCCACCAATCAGCGTTTGCAAAGTAACAACTGTTGTCAATATTTTGGTGTTTATACACGCACACCAATGCAACTGCACCGAAAATGTTCGTTTAAAGTGTAGCACGAAGCGGTGTAGCACCGCCGCAAAAACGAAAACGACATTATTTGCGCAACTTGTAAATTCATATGCATTAACCTGTACTGCACAATAAGTCATCATATATACAAAATCCCAGCGTTGTCTGTCTGTCCGTAACGCTTTGAAATGTTTCATTGAAATGTTTCACCAGAGGTATATCAAACTTAGAAATTTCGAGAAATATCTGGAAGTTATTGGACTTTTCAGATATAATAGAGAAGAACATTCTGGAATGTTGTGGAACATCAAAATGCTTAATACTTCCAAAAACTATCTGGAAGTTACTGAAAGTTTCAGAAAAAAATAACGTTCTGGGATGTTCTAGAGTATCATACTTCTTAAATGTTCGAGGTGTGTACTTAGAAGTATACTTTCAGGCGTTTTTGATTTCTAGAACATTCTCCCATTCAATGAACAAAGGTGGGGGCTGGCTCATCGAATCTTCCGGTCCGCTTTAGTGCTTTATGCATCATTGTGGCCAGGTGTTGTTCTAGTTTTTCCAACTGTATTGTAAAGCATGAGCGGTGATCCTTGGCATCCTTGTGAAATTAGGGGACTCGGAATGTTGATCGACCACCGATTACTGCTGGCAGATGCAGTGGAAAGTTTGTCTTAATACGTATCAATCGTCTCTGACAAACGAGAAAAACAGACTTCACTGATTACCTGTCTCTGAGCCAAATATGGTATAGAGTCTTCAGTCTCCGATTAGTCGCTTCATGTTTGATGGAGGCTTTCAATCCAATGGGGTAACACAGTCGCTATCCGAATGAAGAGAACAATATTCCGCGTAATATATCACAAATCAAAAGAGGTGCGGTACATTACGCGGAATGGAGATGCTGAATTGGGTACCAGACCAAGTCCCTGCTGGGTGGCACGAAATAGATGAGCCATAGACAACAGAATCGTCAATGTCGTAGGGCATAGTATGTGACTATTGTCGAAACAACACTATTTTTGGTCATTGTCCAACCAAATCATAAGCGGCGTCCACTTACACTAAGCGCATAACTATGTTTAGGTCATGATTAGGATGAAAACATTGGTAAAATATAATAACACTTTTTAGTTTGTGTAGTTAGTTGAACTACAGTTAACTTTTATTGAGACATTTTCTGTAGGTTTACTCTGGATTGCAATACATAAGCTGCCCTTTAACTGAATTATTTTATAACAGTAAACAACATTATTTCTTCTTGATAAAAGATGTATTAACAAAATCATTTAAATGTGGACATAGAATTGCCAAACTATACATCTGATCAGATATATTTCCGGTATAAAAATTTGGGGTGGAGAGTTAAACACCTACGGAAAATAGTTTTTCAATGTCAAACAAACATCACATGAACACAGCTACCAATGAACCAAACCTTCTCTACTGTCTTCAAATTTTGCCGCTTCCTATCCTCAATTGAACTTATCTGACACTAGTTAGGACTGTCTGTGGAAAACCCGGGTTCCTAATTCTGGGTAGGACTTGTTAAAACAGGATGTCTGATATGTACTGCGGACAAATGGGCTGGAAGTACTGAGCAATCACAATTAGGGGCTGTGGTCTGGGCTCTAGTGACCACGTGGTTTATGGACAGCCCCTTAGTGTCGTACTAAGGGGCTGTTCATAAACCACGTAGACCAAAATTTGGCCATCTCAGACCCCCCCCCCCCTCCCCCATCGTAGACTTTTGTCCATACAAAAAATTTGAAATTTGTATGGAGCGTAGGCTTTGAACAGACCCCCCCCCCTCCCCCCAAAAAGTCTACGTGGTTTATGAACAACCCCTAATCATATTAAATGCATGCTTTTCTACTTACATCCCGAACGTCGCCAACCGGCAAAGAGGACATGACGAAAAAAAACGCGAGATGGCCCTAACAAAAACTAGAAAGGCGATGAAAATGGTCACCGATGCAACGATATGGAAACAAAATAGATGAGAAATTATCGATCAAATCATAATCTATGAACATATCGCTAATGTTCTTTATCATTCTTTCTTTTTCTCGTTTCAGCAACAAAATCGAAAGCTCTCTACTATCTCTTCATTTTCTGCCTCTTCCCATCCTATTCCCACATCTTCCTATATCCTCTATCCCATCTATTTAATGTATCTGACACTTGTTGGGACTGGTAACGCCAGCGCCTGCCTGTGGAAGATCCCGGTGTGCTAATTCGGTGTAGGACATGTTAACGGGGGAGGCTTAGTAGGTTCACATCTGCCTACAAGCAGATGGGCTGACAGTTGTCGGCCTGGGTGTGGACTGAGCAATTACAATTACAATTACAATTACAATTCTCCCATTCAATGAACAAAAACCCTACAACAGTCGTCTACGGTTAAAAAGTAGTATGCACATGGTATAATAAATCCTGGTGCTTCTGATAAGTCCAATGCTGAGTGAAATGTTTCACATATTTATTGATACACTGGCTTCTGAGGAGAAGTTTTCTCAATTGTCATTCTAGAAATTTCAAGAATCTCCTTGATGGATTAAAATTTTCTTTAATTATGTTAGTAGATCAAAAACGAGTGCATAAAAATAGGGCTGCGTGAAATAAAACCCGGAGTTGTCTATCTGTCCTCCCGTCACGCTTAGCAAAGTTTCACTGAAATATTTCACGTATAGTGGTATGGTGTAAATGACATTGTATGAACTAGAGAAATAGGAATAAGGAGAAGAAAAAGCAAAAAAAAAAAAATAGGAAGGAAGATGAGGTTTTAAAAACTGTCCCAGAACTTTCCACGAGTGCTCGAGATTGTTCTTTTTTTACAAATGTTCGAGAGGTTTTCAAGCATAATGGAATATTCGAAAGTTCTCAGATTGGCTAACAAAAACTTCTGGAGCTTACCAAGAAGATGAAAAACAAGTTCAACAACATTCTAGAACACTCTTCGGAGGAATGAATCAAATATGCTATCTTTTCATAATTGGAAGAAATTTCCGAACTTTCCAAAAACATTCTTAGATGAATAAAAATACAAACATTTTTGAAAAAGAATGGAATATTTAGAAGCTATCTGTTCTGAATACGAATAAATTTTAGGAAAATTCCTGTGAAAATCAGAAGATGAAATCAAAAATTCAAACATTCCCGAACATTCTTCGTAAGAATCAAACCAATAACATGCTCGAATATATAGCACGAAAAATAGCGTATTGAATTCGGACGAACCTGCCAGAAAAATACGAAGAAGGTAGTAGGATATTCTTGAACACTTCAGAGGAATAAATATAGTTTGTGAATAAAATTGAAGATAAACTTAAAACGCATATCAAACGTTTTAACATGAAGCCATTTAGACAATTCTAGGAATTGCGAAAACGTAGGGTCAGCAAGTCTTAAATAGTTCACCCGAAATCCTTACGCTGAACTGCACACCGTCCATCGTTGTTCATATCAGTCTGGTAAGCTTCCCGGGAAAGCTGTTCTTGTCCATACTTTTCCATAGCTCTGTGCGGTCGATACTGTCGTATGCCGCTTTGAAGTCGATGAACAGGTGATGCGTTGGGACCTGGCATTTCTGGAGGATTTGCTGTACGGTAAAGATCTGGTCCGTTGTCGACCGGCCGTCGATGAAACCGGCTTGGTAACTTCCCACGAATGCATTTACTATAGGTGAAAGACGACGGAAGATGATCTGGGATAGCACTTTGTAGGCGGCATTCAAAATGGTGATCGCTCGAAAGTTCTCACACATTAACTTGTCGCCTTTCTTGTAGATGGGACCAATTATCCCTTCCTTCCACTCCTCCGGTAGCTGTTCGGTTTCCCAGATCTTGACTACTAACTGGTGAAGACAGGTGGCCAACTTTTTCGGGCCCATCTTGAAGAGTTCTGCTGCGATACCGTCCTTACCAGCCGCTTTGCTGTTTTTGAGCTGGTGGATAGCATCCTTAACTTCCCTCAGCGTGGGAGTTGATTCGTTCTCGTCCTCTGCTGCACCAACATAGTCATTTCCTCCACTGCCTTGGTCCTCCGTGCCTACATTCTCTTCGCCATTCAGGTGGTGGTCGAAGTGCTGCTTCCACCTTTCGATCACCTCACGCTTGTCCGTCAGGAGGCTTCTGTCCTTATCCCTGCAGTTTTCGGCTTGCGCCACGTAGCCTTTGCGGGATGCGTTGAGCTTCTGGTAGAACTTACGTGTTTCTTGTGAACGGCACAGCAGTTCCATTTCCTCGCACTCCGCTTCTTCCAGGTGGCGCTTTTTCTCCCGGAAGAGACGGGTCTGCTGCTTCCGCTTCTGTCTGTATCGCTCCACATTCTGCCGGGTTCCATGCTGCAGCATTACTGCTCGCGCTGCATCCTTCTCCTCCAGAACCGCTCTGCACTCCTCGTCGAACCAATCGTTTCGTCGACTCCGTTCTACGTACCCGATAGTGCTCTCGACTGCTTTCACTGTACTCCAGCAGTCCTCTAGAAGGGCCACATCGAGCACACCCTCGTCCGGCAACGCTGCCTCGAGATTCTGCGCGTATGTGGTGGCGACATCCGGTTGCTTCAGTCGCTCTAGGTCGTACTGGGGCGGCCGCCGGTACTGTACATTGTTAATAACGGAGAGTTTTGGGCGCAGTTTAACCATCACCAGGTAGTGATCAGAGTTGATATTAGCGCCACGATAAGTCCTGACGTCGATAATGTCGGAGAAGTGCCGTCCATCAATCAGAACGTGGTCGATTTGCGATTCCGTTTGTTGTGGTGTTCTTCAGGTGTAACGATACGGGAGGCTGTGCTGGAAGAAGGTGCTACGAATGGCCATGTTCTTGGAAGCGGCGAAATCGATGATGCGTAGGCCATTTTCGTTCGTCAGCTGGTGGGCGCTGAACTTTCCAATCGTCGGTCTGAATTCCTCCTCCTGGCCTACCTGAGCGTTTAGATCCCCTATGATGATCTTGACGTCGTGGTTTGGGCAGCGGTCGTACTCGCACTCGAGCTGCGCGTAAAATGCGTCTTTGTCATCATCAGTACTTCCGGAGTGTGGGCTGTGTACTTTTATTATGCTGAAGTTGAAGAATCGGCCTTTGATCCTCAACCTGCACATTCTTTCGTCAATCGGCCACCAACCGATCACGCGCCTCTGCATATCACCCATCACGATGAAAGCTGTTCCCAGCTCGCGTGTGTTGCCGCAGCTCTGGTAGATGGTATGATTACCTCTAAACGTTCGCACCATGGATCCTGTCCAACACACCTCCTGCAGCGCTACGATGCCGAACCCGCGGTCCTTCAGTAGATCGGCGAGTATGCGGGTGCTCCCAATGAAGTTGAGAGATCTGCAGTTCCACGTACCGAGTTTCCAATCGCAAGTCCTTTTTGTTCGCTGGGGTCGTTGCCTTTGGTCTCGGTTCGTATGATTCTGTTGCTGAATTTTCGTTACAATGGTTTTTTACGGCTGGCTCGTAGGGCCTGACACTAACCCCCTACTTTCCGGAGAACCATAGTGCACAGTTGAGCTTAGAGTCCTTCCCTGGCACTCGGACGTAGATCAGCCGCCCCTAACATGGGGATCAGACGCTGTTGTGAGTCGCTCCTCCTGGAGAACAGACGCTCAGGTTTGCCGAAGCAAACCCCCCCCCCCCCCTTCCCTGTCAGCCTACGACCAAAGTTCCCACCGGGGTTGGTTACCCGATCTTCCCTAAGGTTGCTCATAGTTTCCGGCCGGTACCGCGTGGAGGTAGGGATAGGAGTTGCTGGGCAGAGGCTAGTGGATCACAATGGGATCTGAATTGCGCAGCATACCCAGCCTTTACCATGTTATCTATTGTAGAGTAAGGGATTAGAAGTATGAAATATAAATAATGATCTAACGTACGAATTAAGTATTTAAATATATAATCGATATAAAAGTATGTGCTCCCAATTCTGTGTTGCGAAATTGCCCAATGCTTCACAGTGAGAGCGACTGTCAAACTTGGAATGTCGACTGTCGACTTGTTACGCAAACCGTGCGCTGTGCTGTGCTGTGAGCGGGTCAGTTGATAGACTGATGCAGTAGACGATGGACAGGATTCAGGAACAGTAGAACGATGGGGTCGACGCTCTGCCGGTCAGAGCGTCGAAAATCAGCAGAAGAAGCAGCTGGCAAGCAGTTAGGTTTTTGGCGTACTGCGGCTAGAGCTGCTGGTAAGTGACAGAGTTGGTAGCTCTGGTCACGACATCTATGTTTGACAAAAACAAGTTTCCAAAAAATCTGATCAACATCACCACAAGTTAGAATAACATAAATTTAACGTTGATTGAACAAGATTTTTGTATCATCGTCTGCTTCAATTAAAGATGTTTTGTAAAACATTGACAGTACATAGTTAAAACCTTCAGTTCCAAATATTTTATCAATACGTTATTTTAAAGTATTGAATACGTCAATATACAAGTATATCATTTCACAGTCTCGTCTGAAAAATCACTGTCATGAACATTATAAATGGAACATCTTTTACAAATAATAACACACGGAAATCAAAGCAGAATAGCATCCACACTCATATTTATTGCTTTAGAGATAAACACAGGTACATAAATACACTTCACAATAGTTGGCGACTGTGGAAATGACTGTGGCCTGTTTGCCTGAATAGATCCAAAGAAGGAATCCACCGCTTCTAATTTCACCTAAATATCCTAATCACTTTAGATACTTACGTGGCGGCTTAATCCTACTGGAAAGCCCAGTTAAAACACTATAAATGATCCCGCGAAACATTAAGAATTAATTTATAGGTATGGGCTTCGTAAACTGCACACTGAGATTGTTATTGTTATATTTATGTTCAAAATAGGTAGCCAAAACAAAAACCCCATCCATGTGTATGCTATTTGCAGATGGTTGTTTGAAATACGTTAAAATGATGTTTTTTCAATGTATTATTGAAGGTATTTGAGAAACATGTTATTGAGATGTCCATAGAATGTAATTTGAACGTATATCCAATTGTTTTGAAATTTTCTATATCAGGTCAGATGAATTACAGTGCCTGCAAAAAGTTTCACACTGTAATACTTCAGCCGTTGATTTGTCTACATTTTTTTCTTAAAATAATTATTTATCTGGCAGAGTTAAAACATTGATTGAAATAATATATTTTCCTTATCCTTATTGCACATTCTAAAAACACATCATTAAAGCAAAATAAATGAAAATAGCTTTTCAATGCTGATAAAACAAAACAAAAAGTCGTTCGTTAGATCACTAATCGGTAATAAATCAATAACGTTTTCCACAAGCATCCAATCGTTTTGCGGTCTTCGAAGGAAAGTTTTATAAATGATTTTTCTATAAGAAGCGTTGATCGATTTAAATTAAGGAGACAAGGGGCGACCTCTGGGATTTTTTGTTTGAAAGTGTAACTTTTCCCATAGTAAATCGTATGAAAACTTTGAACCGCTTGCGCTAAATTATAGTTTCACCGATTGCGCTGAAATGTTGCACAGTTCATATGGGACCTAAAAGGAATCAAAAAAGTCGACTGGAGCGAGAATTTGATGTTTGTCCCATACTAATGTTTACCCATAATCATAATAGTTGCCATATTTATTTACACAATGTGTGTTTGATAAATTATGATTTTTCTGCGAGTAAAAAAATAAGTTTTTACGATGTTTGCAGAAAATATATTCAATACTTAATTTTATGTTATAATAATGTATTGAAAAACATCTTTAGTAACATCGAAGATGTTTTATAAGCCGCCATTTTTTGCGCTTTTTCGGTGATATATGTGTACTAAAATACGTTTCCGATACTTGGAACAAAACATCGGCGTTTGTATGAATCATGTATTATTAACATTATTATAACAAGTTGTGTTACTTGGGCGTCTTGGGTGCTGTTCTAGATGTAGAAGCCTGGTTTCCAATCGAAGTACGTTGAGCGAGCGGTAGCTGTGGTTCGCGAAGTGTTGATTTAAGGGAAGCAAGTTCTTTGGCCAGGTTAGCAACTTGTTTTTGGAGAGCTGCGATCAGTTGGTCTTTTGCAACAAGTTCTTGCTTAATGCGAGGTATGCACTTCAGACGGAATCGCTCAAGTAATTTTCGTTCAGTGCATTATTTTTCCGCGACCGGAATGGTCAAGAAATTTAACACAGCAAGCCCCATTTGATTTGACATTTCGTTTCAGCTCCGTACTAGGATCCGGAATAAAGCAACGCTTTATTATTTCTTGAGCGATTCCTTGCCTGAATTTTCCACGCATCGAGATAGGCCAAGAAATTTCTTGCGATCTCCGTACTACCCATAAGTTGGTTCTGAATCATTTGCGCAATAGTTTCTCTACGATGTTCTTCATTGTATAGGCGCCTGGCCTCACCAAACGAGATGCCACGATCGATTTTCATGTGGATAATCATGTCTTCTTCCTTGTACTTCGGACAAACCCGAGACCTGACAGAATGTTCTTTTTTGCAATGGAGGCAGTGAGGTGTATTTTCGCACTGCTATCCTTGTGCAACGTGCAGCGGTTCAGAACTTTGCAGGCAGATACCAGGCTGTTGGCATGACTTCCGTGGGTGACCGTAAGTTCCGCAGTTGAAGCACATTAGCGGAGACGGGTAGTAGACTCGAACTTCGATCCGCAACAGTCCAAAGCACACGTGGTCTGGAAGTTCTGTACCATGGAACAATAGAACTAACAATGGTGTGTTCCTGAGCTTACCAGTCATTCGTTTTTTGATGCGGCGAACAGAGTGTACGTTTTGAGAAGTCAGATGCTTCTTGGTGGTTTTCTCATTAATATTGATGGAATTCGGCTCATACGCTATGCCCTGTACCGTGTTCAATGTTGGATGTGGAAAGATCTCAATGAGTGTGTCGTCGGTTAGCTCGGTCATATTCGTCAGCTTTTGAACTATGGTTCGGGAACTTGTACGGAGGAGGTAACGTGAGCCGCGACCTTCGCGAGAGGCTTTCACATTTCGAGCTTCCTTTTCACCAACCGCTAACTGGACTGATGTGCCAATGATGATGGTCCGTTACGTCTTCGGGGACTTTGCAGCGTAGGATAAGAACCATGACCTGGCCCATCTCGTCCTTGCTTAGCATCCATTCCGGGGTTCTGACGCAACCTTGATGTTCAATATGGTTGTCTGGGACCCCCGCCAGCGGGGCGGGGGGTTTATCGGTCATTTGACCGGGTATCGCTAGAACTTTTTCGGATTCACTTCACTGTTTCGTTTAATCGCGACGAGATATTGTGTAGCTGACTTTGGACTATTTTTGACACCAACTTGCACTCGGGTCTCTCTGTTTGACAGAGTCTGTCGAAACCACGTCTGTGTTGGTAACTCGCATAACAATAGCACCGCCGTGAGCTGGCGGCGGTCAGAATCCACTATTAGTTCCTTGAAATTTCACTAAAATTCCACTCTGCCTGTGTGGACACTGACAGAACTTGACACTCGATCAACTTTTTTGGAATTTAGGCACTATTCAAGGTAATGTGAGTGTAGAGTAGATGTGACGCTCAAGCGTAACAATAGCGTGCTCGAATACAGAGGGTAGTCAGACGTTTATGTACTTGGGGATATGTAGAGAGAAAGAGGCAATAAAGAGTTCAGTTGATTGTTACACACCAAGCGACGTGGTTGATTTTGATTCGTCCGAAGACACTACAGTTTCTGGCGAGAGGATTAAAATTACTCGGCTAGTTCGGCGGGTTGTGAAGTGCTACAAATTATTTTTATCGGTCGTCACTAGCGTGCACAGGGGGGGGGCAAGGGGGGGCACTTGCCCCCCCTTCTATAAAAAATTATATGCACCATTTTTGCAATTCTTGCACCTTGGATCTCATCACGCAATGTTGAGAATCACTGAGCCATGGTGCACCATTGACACATACAATTTCTTAGTATCTCATGTACAACCATGATGTTCTCAGAATCACCTAGGCTAAACTCACGCACCATCTTCTAACTAATCAGTGATGTCAGCACCATATTCGAATAACATGCACCATTTTGGCATTTCGTATTCCAAAACTGTATTCCATGTACGTGAACCATGGTGATTTCGGCACCACATTGAATTCTAAGCACCATTTTTGCAATTCGTGCACCTAGCCATACAAAATATCGAGTATCACTGAATAACAGAGACGACTAATATCATGCACCTTCTTCAAAGCTATCAATACACCATCATGATGTCCACAGAATGATCTAGGTATCCACGTATTATGATGATCGCATGAAATGTCTTTTTATCAATTAAGTATCTAATACCTCATACTGATATGCACCATCATGAAACTTCATGCACCATCACAGCTCTTCAAGCACCATTTCAGCGTTTGTCATATCATCTAGGCATCTTAAGCACCGTAATGCCGTGAGCATCACATAAAATACATTTTTTTTGTATGCTATGCACCATTTTTGCAATTCGTGCACCTAACCATATTGATAAGCTTTGAAAAACGGTGACGACTAACGCACCATCTAGCATCATGCACCTTCTTCAAAGCTTTCCAACCACCATTTTGGCATTCACTAAAGCCTGTATCCGCAATAATCGGGACACAGTAATACAGCGGTAACTCTGCAATAAATAGATTAAAATTGCTCAAATTTGGCCTAATAACATCTTAGGATGTGTTGATTCCACCCACAAAATTTCATGCGAATCGGTGCAGTACTTTTTGTTGTAGCAATGAAAGAGTATAATGTGCGCCATTAAATTTTGTACATACCCTAGTTTTGCTTGTCAGCGCTGTAACTTTTGAATTTGGCAAAGTAAACGGCTGAAATTTAAAACACAAACCTCTCAATCTACATTTGTAGCATGGGCAAAATTTCAAAAAAATCGATGCACTACCAACAATTTTATAGCCGAATCATGTATTGGGACTGAACGTGATTTTAGCCCATCAGACAGCAAATAGTCAGCACCCTTTATTGTTTTGATTGTACTATTGAAAGTACTATACCGATAATCATCAAATTTTGCAGGCATAATGTACACACAATCAACTACCTTCTGTGAAAATTTCATAAAAATTGACAGAGACATTCAAAAGTTATGAATAGGCAAACTTCGCTCATGAAAAACACGAAAAATTTTCACTAACACTCACCCCTTTTAACACCAGTAGCTTTCAAACCAACTGATCAAAGTTGATGAAATTTTGCAAGAAAGTGTGTCTATAAGTATCATAACTGCTAACGAAATTTCATAATTATCATCACAGAAGGTTGAACTGTAGCGTAAATGAACCATCTATTATGCGAATGAAAATTGGTCATGATTGTACAAAATTCTTTAAACCACGTCTGTTTGTTTTTCATCCACAGTTAAAAGTAATGCATCGATTTTTATGAAATTTGGCACAAATAATAAACATACTCCAAAGACTTCTCAGTCAATTATTTGGCCAATTTTACCGATTCATTACAGAGCTACAGCCGTTCTTCTGTGTCCCGATTATTGCGGATACAGGCTTTATATCATCTAGGCATCTTATGCACCATTATGATGTGGTTCACAAGTGAATTTGATGCACCATTTTGACATTTCGCATACAAAATAGCATTCCTTGTTCCTGGTCTATGTTGATTTCTGTGCCGTATTGAGTTTCCTGCACCATTTTTGCAATTCGTGCACCTACATATGGAATTTGTTGAATATAACTGAATCATGGTAAAACTAATGCACCATACAAACATCATGTAGCTCCTTTGCATTCCACCATGATGATCACATAAATATCTAAGCACCATCTCACGCATCATCTAAGCATTTAATTCACATTTGAATTTCATAAGCTCCATTTTGCCATATCGTACACCAAATTGTATTCCTTGCACCTGATCCATGTTGACTTCCGCACCACATTAAATTCTATGCATCATTTTTGCAATTCTTGCATTTTGGATCTAATCACTGAATCATGGTGGCATCAAATGCACCCCTGATACATACAATTTCTTAGTATCTCATTCACACCCATGATGTTCTCAGAAACATTTTTAGGCTAATCTCACACACCATCTTTTAACTAATCAGTGATGTCAGCACCATATTCGAATAACATGCACCATTTTGGCATTTCGTATTCCAAAACTGTAATCCATGTACGTGAACCATGGTGACTTCGGCACCACATTGAATTCCAAGCACCATTTTTGTAATTCGTACACCTAGCCATACACAATGTCAAGTGTCGCTGAATAACGGTGACAGACAACTAATACAGCACACTAACATCATGTACCTTCTTCAAAGCGTCCACAGAATGAACTAGGTATCCACGCATTATGCTGATCTCATGCACTATCTTTTAATCAACTACAAATCAAATGCATCATACTGATATGCACCATCGTTAAATTTCAAGCTTTCCAAGCACCATTTCAGCGTTTATTATATCATCTAGGCATCTGATGCACCATTATGCTGTGAGCATCACATAAAATACTTTTATTTTGTATTCTATGCACCATTTTTGCAATTCATGCACCTAATTATGCAACATGTTGATAATCTTTGAATATCGGCGACAACTAATGCAGCACACTAGCATCATACGCCTTCTTCAAAGCTTTTCATGCACCATTTTGGCATTCATTATACTATCTAGGTATCTTATGCACCATTATGATGTGGTTTAATTAGAATTTGATGCACCATTTTGGCATTTCGCATACAAAATAGTATTCCACGTACCTGGAACATGTTGATTTCTGTGCCACATTGAGTTTCCTGCACCTTTGCACGAATTGCATGTGCACCTTAATATGAAACATGACGAGTATAACAGAATCATAGCTAATGCATCATACATACATCATTCATTCCATGCACCACCATGATGTTCACAGAATCATCCAGGCACCATCTCACGCACCATCTTTGAATCAAATATGTGTCTAATTGCGAAATAATGCACCATCGTTAAATTTTATGCATTACTAAAGCTTTCAATGCGTAATCGTGGAGTATATCTGTATTAATCCGTGAAGTCATTCCAGGAGAAATCCCTGAAGAAATGTCAGGAGGAATCCTTGAAGGACTTTCTGGAGGAATCCCTGAAGGCATTACTAAAGAAGTGCTTGAAAGAATTCTTGAACGTAGCTCTCAAAAACTGGAAGAGGAGTCTAGAGAAATTCCTGTAGAATTTGCAGGAGGAACTACTAAAGGAATTGCTGGAAAAAATATTGAAGGAATTCCCTGGAGGCATATCTAAAGAAATCCTTGAAGATTTTCCTGGGGGAATCCGTAGAGGAATTCGTGAAAGAATTTATGGAGGAATTAGTGGAGAAATATTTCGAAAAACTCCTGGACAAATTTCTGGAAGAGTTCCAGCAGGGGCTCATAAACGAACCCCTGGAGTAAACTCTGGAGGCATTCCTGGAAGAAACCCTGGAGAAATTCCTGGAAGAATTTCTGGAGGATTCTCTGAATCCTGAAGGAATCTTTGGGAGAATGCCTGGAGGTTTCCTTGTAAGAATTCCAGAATGTCCGGAGGAATTTCTGCAGGAATCCATGAGGAAATTTCTGGAGGGACATTCCTCCAGTTTCTAGAAGAATTCCTAGAGGAAGCTATGAGAAATTCCTGGAGAAATCCCTGATGTAATCCCTGGAGGAATTCCTGAAGGAATCCGTGAAGGAATAACAGGATGAAACACTGGAGGAGTAACAGAAGGAATCCATGAAATAATTCCTGGAGGAACTCCAGGATGAATTGCTGGAATTCAATGACGAATTACTCGAGGAATTCAATGACGAATCCATGCAGAAATAACTGGAAAAATCTCTGGAGCAATTTCTGGAGGAATCAGTGGAGTCATTCTTGAAGGAATTTTTGGAAGAATCCACGAAAAAATTCTTGGAGGAATTTCTGGAGGCATGCTTTCAAGAATCATTGGAAGAATTTCTGGAGGATTTTCAGGAGAAATACTTGGAGGAATCCCTGGAGACATTCATAGAGAAAATCCTAGAGAAAGATTTGGAAAAATTCCTAGAGAAATCCCTGCTGTAATCCTAGGAGGAATTCCTGAAGGAATCCGTAAAGCAATTCAAGGATGAATCCCCGGAGAATTATTAGAGAAACTTCTGGAAGAATCCCTAGAGGTTTTTCTGGAGAAATTCCTAAAAAAATGTAGGAATTCCTGGAAGAATTTCTGGAGGATTTCCTGAAGGAATTCTTTGAAAAATTTCTGGAAACATATTTGCGGCTTACTTAAGGAATGATTAAAGGAACTCCTCGAGCAAAAGAATTCCTAGAGGGATTTTTGAGGAATATCTAAAAAATCATTGATGAATCCCTGTAGGAATTCCTGGCAGAAATTCCTGTCGAAATCTATGGGGGAATACCTGATGAAATTTTTCGAAGAATTCCTGGAACAGTTCCAGGAGAAGTTTTTTTTTCTGGAGAAAACCGTGGATAAATTCTTGTAGAGGAATTCTTGGAGGAATCCATGAAGAATTTTTAGGATGATTTTCTGGAGCAATTAATAGAGAAATTTTTATGGTTGTCCCAGGAGAAATTTCTGGAGAGATTCCTTGAAAAATTCCAGAAAAAAAAATCCTGAAAAAATGTCTGTAGAAATCCCTGGAGAATTTTCTTGAGGAATTCCTGGAAGAGTTCCGGGAGAAATTTCTTCAGAATTTTCTGGAGGAATCCATGGGGGAATTCATTTAGGAATACTTGCAGAAATTCTTGGAGGAATCTCTGTAGAAATTCCCGAAGGTATTCAAGATGGCATTAACGAAGGAATTTCTGCAGGAATAATGGAGGAGTTCCTGAAGGAATTTCCGAAAGAATTTTTTGAGAATTTTTTTGCGAAACATTCCTGGAGAAATTCCTGGATGATTTTCTTGAGGAATCTCTGGGGAAAATCCTGGAGGAATCCATGTTTGAATTCCGGGAGGTATTTCTGGATAAATTCCTGAAGAATTTTTTGGTGCAATAACTAGAGAAATTCCTGGATAAATTATTTAAGAAATTTCTGGACAAATATTTAACGCTTCCCGGAGGAATGTCTAAAGGAACTCCTCGAGGAATTTGTGAAGGATTTTTTTTGAGTAATTTCTGAAGAAACTCATGGATGGACTTCTGGATGAATTCCCGAAGAAATTCCTGGAGGAATCCATGGAGAAATCCCTAAAGGAATTCCTAGAGAAATTCCCAGAAAAGATCCGGGAAAAATCCGGGAAAAATCCCTGCTGTAATCCTAGGAGGGCATCCTGAAGGAATCTGTGAAGGAATTCAAGGATGAATTCCTGGAGAATTCCTAGAAAAAATTCTGGAAGAATCCTTAAAGATTTTTCTGGAGAAACTCCTGAAAAAATGAAGTAATTCCTGGAAAAAAATCTGGAGGATTTCCTGTAGGAATTCTTTGAAAAATTTCTGGAACAGTTTCGGAAGAAGTTTTTTTCTGGAGGAATCCGTGGATGGACTCTTGGAGGAATACCTAGAGGAATTCTTGGGGGTATCCATGAAGATTTTTTAGAGAATTTTCTGGAGCAAAAACTAGAGAAATTTTTATAGTTGTTCCAGGAGATTCCTGGAAAAATTCAAGAAAAAAAAATCCTGAAAAAAATTCTGTAGAAATCCCTGGAAAAATTTCACGAGGAACTCCAGGAAGAGTTCCGGGACAAATTTCTTCAGGATTTTCTGGAGAAATCCGAGCAGGAATTCCTTTAGGTATCCTTGCAGAAATTCTTGGAGGAATCCCTGTAGAAATTCAACATGGAATTACTGAAGTAGTTTTTGAAGGATTGAATGGAGGAAAGGATTGAATTTCTGGAGGAATTCCCGAAAGAATTTTTTGAGGTATTTTTTGCGAAACATTCCTGGAGGAATTCCTGGATGATTTTCTTCAGAAATCTCTGGAGAAATTTCTGGGAGAATCCATGTTTGCATTCCGGGAGGTATTTCTGGATAAATTCCTCCAGATTTTTTTGGAGGAATTCATTTATGAATTCCAAATTGACAAATATTTAAAGCTTCCTGTATGAATGTCCTCGAGGAATTAATAAAGGATTTATTTGAGAAATTTCTGAAGAAACTCATGGATGAATTCCCGAAGAAATTTCGGAGGGATCCATGAAGAAATCTCTGGAGGAATTCCTAGAGAAATTCCCGGAAAAAATCCGGAAAAAAATGATTTAGGATTTTCTGGAGGAATTAGTCGAGGAATTTCTAGAAGAATCCCTGGAGACAAAAATGGAGGAATTCTGGCAGAAATTCTTAGAGAACTTTCTGTAGCAATTCCGGCAGCAATCCCTGGAGGTATTTCATGAGGATTCCATGGAAGTATCCCTGGAGGAATTTTGATTTAGGATTATGTGGAGGATTCCGTGAAGGATTTCCTGGAAAAATCCCTGGATGAATGCCTTGAGAAATTTCTGGTGGAATCCATGGAGGAAGGGATTTCTGAAGGAATTCCTGAAAAAATCCTGGAGAAATTCCTGGAGGAATCCATGGAGGTATCCCTGAAGGAATTTATGAAAGGGTTCCGGGAAACATTCCTTTAAGATTCTCTGGAGGAATTCTGACAGAAATTCCTAGAGGATTTTCTGGAGTAATTCCTGGAGGTATTTCTGGATGAATTTTTGAAGAAATTCATGAATAAATCGTTGAAGGAATGAATCCCTGAAGAAGTCCTTGAGAATTTCCTGTAGAATGTCCTGGAGGAATCCATGGAAGAATTGCTCGAGAAATTCCAGGAGGAATTCCTGGAAGAGTTCCGGGAGAAATTTCTTTAGGATTTTCTGGAGGAATTTGTAGAGCAATTCCTTGAAGAATCCTGGGAGGAAATATTAAAAAAAATCTGGCAGACATTCCTAAAGGATTTTTTCTGGAAGAAATTTCATGAGGAATCTCTGAAGGAATTCATGGGGGTAATTCTGGAGAAATTCCTGGAGGTAATTCAGACAGCCGAGCTTGGTGGTCTAGTGGCTACCGCTTCTGATTCATATGCAGAAGGTCCTGGGTTCAATCCCTGGCTCGTCCCTTTCCTCCTACTTTGAATCTTTCTATCTACTTTCTCTCTCACTCTCTCTCTCCTACATATACATCTCATGTATATTTGTATGTTCGTAGCGATCGCTAGAACCAGAAACGGATTGAAAAAAAAAAAAAGCCGTTTCCCTTCCTTCCAACTTTCATTACAGCACAGTGTCTGTCAATCTATCATATAACGCCTACAAGTGATGCAACCAAGCGGACTGTGCCGCTTCATAGTAATCTTCACACATTCTATCGCTTTACGCCTGGCACCCTTGCACCAATGCATGATCCATGTGCCAAAAATAAACATCTCCCACCAACACACCAACATCCGCATGACCTTGTGCAGGCGCAGAGGACTCAACGGCCTGATGTGGGCAAGCGATTGCAATCATCACTTCCCTCCCCTTCCCCATTGACCTGCAACCTGACGCAGCAGGCGCCATTATCGCCTAAAAATACAAGACCACCAACGCTCATACACTGAAGATGCCTGTTAGTCCCAAGCAGCTATCTCATTGGTTCCTTGTGTGAGTGTATCTGGTCTGGCGATACTGGAGTTGCAACTGCGGGCGGTCAATCAAGCTCAAGCTCAAGCTCAAGAAATTCCTGGAGGTAATTCAGAAGAAATTTCTGGAGTATTTACTGGAGGAATTATTTGGGGAAATTCTGGAGAAATATATGAGGCTCCATGGAGAAATTTCTGAAGGAACTCCTCGAGAAATTTCTGAAGGAATTTCTGGAGGAATTTCTGCAGGATTTTTTTAAAGAATTTCTGAAGAAATTTTTTAACGAATCCCTGCAGGAACTCCTTGAGAAACTCCTAGAAAAAGTTCTTGAGGATTTCTTTGAGGAATGCAAGGAGAAATCCCTGTAGTTCTGGTGAAAATTCCCAGAGGATTTTTTAGAGGAATCCCTGGAGGAGTTCCTGGTAGAATTTCTGGCGCTCTTCCTCAATAAATTTCTGAAAGAATTTTTGCGGAGGATTTTTTTTTTGAATTTCTGAAGAAATTCATGAATGAATCCTCGGAGGAATTCCTGAAGAAATGCCTTGAGAATTTCCTGGAGGAATCCATGGGGGAATTTTTCGAGGAATTCTAGGAAGAATTCCTGGAAGAGTTCCGTTGCATTTAGGATTATCTGGAGGAATGCGAGGAGCAATTCTTGGAGGAATCCCTAGATGAAATATTGTAGGAATTCTGACAGTCATTCCTAAAAGAAAATTTCAGGAGGAATTATTGGAGTATTTACCAGAGGAATTATTTAAGGAATTTCTGGTGAAATATATGAGGCTTCCTGGAAAATTAATGGAGGAATGCCTGAAGGAACTTCTTGAGGAATTTCTGAAGGAATATCTGGAGGAATTTCTGAAAATATTAATTATTGCATCCCCGGAGGAATTCCTGAAGAAATTTCAGGAAAAAAATCCTGGAAAAATTCCTAGGGGATTCCGTGGAGAATTCCCTGGTGGAATTTCTCGAAGAATCATTCGAGGAACTCCCGGAATTCCTGGAAGAGTTTCGGGTGAAATTACTTTAGGATTTTCTGGTGGAGTCCATGGATGAATTTCGGGGAGAAATCTTTGGAGGCATCTCGGAGGAATTTCTGGGGGAATGTCTGAAGGAACTACTCGGGCAAATTCTGAACGAATACCTGGTGGAATTTTTTGAGGAATTTCTGAAGAAATTTATGAATGAATTCCTGCAGGAATTCTTGGATAAATTGCTGGAAAAAATCCTAAAAAAAATTCCTGAAGGAATCCGTGGAGGATTTCCTGGACAACTTCCTTGTGGACATTCTTGGGGAACTCAGGCAGAAATTCCTTGAGGATTTTCTGGAGGAATGCCTGGAGGAACTGCTGGAGGAATTTCAGGAGTTCTTCCTTGACAAATTTCTGAAAGAATTCCTGGTGGAATTTCTGTATGATTTTTTGTGGAATTTCTGAAGAAATCCATGAACGAATTTCTGATGAAATTGTTTGAGAATTCCCTAAAGGAATCCATGGAAAAATCCTTGGAGAAATTTCTTGAGGAATACCTGGAAGAATTCCGTGAGAAATTCCTTTAGCATGTTATGGAGGCATCCGTGGAGGAAATATAGGGGGAATTCTGACAGACAGACATTCAGGAATTTTCCTAGAAAAATGTCAGGAGGGATCTCTGGAGGAATTTTAGGAGTATTTACTGGAGGAATTCCTGGGGGATTTTTTTGAAGAATTTCTGGAGAAATATATCAGGCTTCCTGGAGAAATGTCTGAAAGAACTCCTCGAGGAATTTCTGAAGGAATTCCTGGAGGAATTTCTTGAAGAAGTTTCTGAGAAATTTCTGAAGAAATTCAGTAATGAATCCCTGGAGAAATTCCTTAAGAAATTTTTTGGAAAGAAATCCTTAAGACATTCCTAGAGGATTGCTTGGAGGTATTCCTGGAAGAGTTTTGGAAGAAATTCCTTAAGGATTTTCTGCAGGAATCCGTGGAGGGATTCCTGAAAGAAATCACTGGTTGCATATTGGAGGAATTTCTAAAGAAATGTCTGAAGGAACCCCTCGAGGAATTTTTAAAGGAATATCTGGAGGAATTTCAGAAGAAATTCATTATTGAATCCCTGAAAGAATTCCTGAAAAAATCCAGGAGAAACTACTGCAGGAATCTGTGGAGGATTTCCTGTAGAGATTCTTCGCGAAATTTTTGGAACAGTTCCGGGAGACATTCTTTTAGGATTCTCTGGAGAAATTCTGGCTGAAATTCATAGAGGATTTTCTGGAGAAATCCCTGGAGGAATTTCATGAGGAATTCTTGGAGGATTTTTCTTTTTGAGGAATTCCTGTAGGAATTTCTGGCGTTATTTTTCGAGAAATTTCTGGAGGAATTTGTTGAGGAATTTAAGAAGGATTTTTTGAAATGATTCATGGATGAATCCCTGAAGGAATTCCTGAAGAAATTCGTTGAGAATTTCCTGGATAATTTTGTGAAGGAACTCCTGGAGGAATTTCTCAAGGAATTCCAGGAAGATATTCTTCAGAAATTCCTTTAGGATTTTCTGGGGGATTCCGTGGGGCAACTCCTAGAGGAATCCCTGGAGGAAATATTGGGGGCAGACATTTCTAGTGGATTTTTCCTAGAAGAAATTTCAGGCGGAATTCCTGGAGGTAATTTTGGAAGAATTCCTGGAGTATTTACTGGATGAATTCCTGGAGGAATTTTTTGAGGAATTTCTGGAGAAAAATATGAGACTTCCTGGAGGAATTTCTGAAGGAATTATTGGAAAATTTTTTGAGGGAATTCCTGGAGGAACTCATGCACGAATCTTTGGAGAAATCCTGGAGGAATCTCTGTAGATTGCAATAAGGATTCCGATCAAAATGTTCTGTCTAGGAGTTCTGACATTCTCCTAGCATCATTAATTGTCTAGGATCAAAATTCTTTCACAACGACAATATTTCTTTTCTATAATTGATAATTTTCTAGATATACTCCATTGTATTTGATACGTTTATAAAATTTTATAAGAGTCGAGATAATGACTTCATATTTAAGTTTCGTATTGCCTTGAAATCATTACCATCCGAAGCCTTCTCTAGAATCCCAATATGAAGTACTTGGTGATGTTGGCACCACAATATGTTGAAACCCCTACTTGGGAATTCATATTGCGTGTAACACCATAATTCTATTTTGCACCATGATCATACATATATTGCACCATTATTATAGTGCCCCCCCTAAGCAAGAACCCTGCGCACGCTAGTGTCGGTCGTTTTAATAAGTGTGAAAGGTGAGTCCATTTGGATGAAATAAAAATATGCTCCGAATCTGTTGAAGATAACAGAGTGAAAAAGGGCACAGGTCGTGATTTCTTTGGGCTAACCAAAATGGCGGGGATGAGTGCTGGTTTCATATCTGGAGTCGAAGTGCAAATAGAAACGGAAAATGTGGGGTCGAAAAATATAGAGAATATTTCGAGTTGCGAATCCTGATCAGTGCATGATAAAGATAATTGGAAAATTGGGAGAAAAATCATGATACCAGGGAAATGGAATAAAAAGTGCAAATATGCTTTGAGTGTCTCTCTAAATAGCGTGTGGATTTGGAAAAAAAAGTAAATGGGATAACCGGTGCCACATGGTGGAATTTGTGTAGATGACCGTGGCCATAGCTGCTCACCACGTGTGTATGGTAGAATAAAACAACGGTGTGTTGGTGACAGGTAAGTCAATTGGAATATTATATTATATGTATGGGGAGAGCGGACCGCTACGCAACTGGGTGCGAATGAGAGAGGCAACACAGTGCCACAAACTTAGTAGGCAAAAGTCGGGAACGCAACTGTGTGCGAAATAGACTGCCGCTTGGTGGTCAGCTTCAGCAACATAATACATATATCATTATATGGAGTTCGCAACTGTGTGCGAGGGGTTTGGCAACTGGGTGCCACGCGGTAAATGTCTGTTTTAATTGGGATCGCAGGCAAGAGGGAAGGCAACTGTGTGCCAAGCGCATGATTACATAAGAACAAGAAAATCGCAACTGTGTGCGGATACAGCAGCGACGGTGTATATAGAGTAAAGATTGGTAATGAATTTCGCAACTGGGTGCGACGTGGGAGGGAAGTGACACGATGGTTAGGAACATTGATTGCAACTGTGTGCGTGACTAAAACAACTTTGTTCTACTCGGATTATGCAATGAATACATGTACAATCGGAAAAAAAAAGTTGCGGAAAGTAGTCGAATGAACTGAAAGTACAGGGATGCCAGATTGTTGGTGAATAACATGCGCAGAATGTTCTAGTTGGTTTTTGGAAACGATACGGGAAATGTAAATAAATTGAAACAAATATATATACAAAATAATTCAAATTGAGATTTTTCCTTAATTATATAAGAAATATTTAGGGGCACAATATTATTTGCACGATTCCAGGTATGAACTCAGCAAAACAGAAACAAAAAAAAAAATGTGGGAGTATAAACCAGGTTATTTTATTCTCGACTTTTAGAATGGATTCGTTCCGGAGGATCAAACCGTTCGAAATGGGGGCTGATCGGTCGCAATTGCCAACCGAGTGGCAGAAATGGAAAAGAGAGCTTGAGCGTTATTTCGATGCAACTGGGTTATCTTCTCAGTGGGAAAAGCGATCGATGCTTTTGCATCTGGCAGGGCCCGAGATACAGGAAATTTTTGACCACTTGCCAGGAGTCGATGAAATCCCGCAAGTCTTGATCGATCCTCCGTATTATGACGTGGCAATCCAGAAGTTGGACGAACACTTTGAACCGATGCGCAGGAAAAATTATGAGAGGCATCTGTTCAGGCAAATACTGCAAAAGTCGGAAGAGAGGTTTGCTGATTTTGTTCTTCGCTTACGTATTCAGGCTAAGCGTTGTGAATTCGACAAGTACGATGCCAGAGAGGTTGAGGAAAGGATTATTGAACAAATTGTGGAGGGATGTAGATCAACAGAGCTACGGCGCAATATTTTGGCCAAAGATTTGAGACTAGAAGACATCATGACACTTGGGACTACATTGGCGGATGTGCAGGAACAAATGAAGCATCTGGATCGCAATGATGCGAAGCCGTCAAGCGGAGGAGGCAATCATTTTGGGGTGAATCCAGTGTTCAAAAAGGGACCGGCATCCAGATGGAACACCACTGGAATCCAACGTGATAGAAATCCTCACAGTTGGGTCCCGGCAGCAAAATCGTTCAACTCAACGGACCGGAAATGCTTTGCTTGCGGATATAGAGGTCATCTGAAGGGAGATTCTACTTGTCGGGCAAAAGGTGCCAAATGTCTGAAGTGCGGGCAGCTGGGACATTTTATGAATCGGTGCTTGAAGCGCATCAACCAGCCGGATATGACAATTGAGAAACCAAAACGAATCCGATTGGTTGCAGAGGAGGAAGAACCGAAGGAAGGGAACATCTTTTTCGCTATGGGGAATAACTTGTTCGAATTCATGGTGGGTGGTGTGAAAATCCCCATGATCATAGATTCCGGGGCGGCTGCGAATCTTATCGACAAAGCTACATGGGAACGAGTTCGGAAGACAGGAATGAAGATTAAAGAATATTGGGCGAAACCGGACAAGAATTTGCTTGCGTACGCTACGAAGGAACCGATGGAAATTGTGGGTATGTTCACGGCCGAAGTCCAAGCGGGTTCGATTAAGACGGATGCTAAATTCTACATCGTCGAACACGGACAGCACTGTTTGCTGGGAGACAGCACAGCAAAGGAGCTGAAAGTGCTAAGAGTCGGATTTGATATCGGATCAGTTGGAACGGCCAAAGACGCATTCCCGAAAATAAAAGGAGTTCTAGTTGAGATCCCGATCAACAGGAAGGTTCAACCAGTGCAGCAGGCGTATCGCCGAGCGCCAATTCCCTTGGAAGAACGGATTTTTGAGAAGCTGCAGTATCTTTTGGAAAAGGACATAATTGAGAAAGTAGAAGGCCCATCAGTGTGGGTGTCACCACTGGTTCCCATTCTGAAGGAGTCGGGAGATGTCAGGCTATGTGTGGACATGCGGCAAGCGAATCGGGGTGTGCTTCGAGAACATCATCCGTTCCCGCTGATCGAAGAACTGCTCGGAAGGGTGAATGGAGCGGTGAAATTTTCAAAGGTTGATGTTAAAGACGCTTATCATCAGCTAGAATTGTCGGAAGATTCGCGGGTGATCACTACGTTTATAACGAAGTACGGCTTGTTTAGGTACAGTTGTTGATCATTTTTAGTTTGCTTGATTTATATTACGAATGTTGAAATAAATGCTTCTGGTTTCTTTATTATTTTGTATTCATTATCCAGATATAAACGCCTAATGTTCGGTATTAGTTGTGCGCCTGAGATCTTCCAGAAAGTCATGGACACGATTGTGGCAGGTCTGGAATGAGTCATTGTTTATTTGGACGACGCGATGGTTTTCGGTAGAACACCACACGAGCATGACCAAAGGCTTAAGGCGTTGCTTGCTCGTTTCGAAGAATACGGGGTCTTACTGAACAAGGAAAAGTGTTCATTCAATGTGGACAGCCTGGAGTTTCTTGGCCATCGATTAACCCCGGAAGGCATCAAACCAACGGACAGTCGAGTTACATCAATAACTAAGTTTCGAGAGCCTGAGAATGTAGGAGAGTTGAGAAGTTTTTTGGGTTTGGTGACCTATGTTGGTAGATTTATACCACATCTGGCCACCAGAACCGATCCACTCCGAGCTTTATTGCGGACTGGAAATAAGTTTGTTTGGTCAGCGAAGGAACAGGCAGCGTTCGATGAGATCAAAGCAGCGGTTTCCGACATCAATAATCTTGGGTTTTTCGATCCTCAGGATCTCAGTATACTTGTCACTGATGCTAGTCCATCCGGACTTGGAGCGGTCTTGCTTCAAGAAGATGCAAAAGGAGAAAGGAGAATTATTGCATATGCGAGCAAGTCTTTATCCGAATTGGAACGAAAATACTTCCAGACCGAACGGGAAGCTCTTGGTCTAGTTTGGGGCGTAGAACATTTTCGTCTCTACCTAGTTGGAACCAAGTTTAAATTGGTGACAGACTGCAAACCCTTGCAATTTTTGTTCAGTCGTCGTTCTAAGCCCTGTGCACGGATAGAGCGTTGGGTACTTCGGCTACAGTCTTTCGATTACGAGGTGGTTTACGAACCTGGAATTACTAACCTAGCGGATGCTCTATCGAGACTTTCACCGTCGGAACCCAAAAGCTTTGATGACGAAGGAGAAGAATATATTCAGTTGATCATAAAATCGCCAGCTCCAATAGCAGTGGCTCCAGAGGAGATCGTCTCAGAATCGCAAAAAGATGAACAAATCAAGGAGGTGATTGAAGCGCTGAATAACGGTAGTTGGGCGGATTTTTCCAAGGAGTTCAAGCCGTATGCTGCAGAGTTATACCAGTCAGCAGGAGTAATGCTGCGAGGTGATCGGATTGTCATTCCAAAATCGTTACGCCAACGTGTTTTGGAGCTTGGCCATGAAGGCCATCCCGGTATAGTAGTTATGAAGCGACGGTTACGGCAGAAGGTGTGGTGGCCAGGACTGGATTCGGAAGTAGAACAACTGGTGAAACGCTGTAAGGAATGCCTACTTGTATCATCAGCAGGACCTCCAGAACCACTAGTGCGAACGAAGATGCCGGACAAGCCATGGGTGCACATTGCGATAGATTTTATGGGGCCGCTTCCTTCAGGCCACAACCTGCTGGTTATGGTGGACTACTTCAGTCGATTTGTAGAGGTTGCCATCATGAAGGAAATAACAGCGAAACTAACGGTACAGGCACTGCATGAATGCTTCTGTCGTTATGGCATACCAGAGTCCATCAAATCGGACAACGGTCCACAGTTTACGAGTGATGTACTGCAGGAGTTTTGCAAAGAATATGGTATTGAACTACGGAAGACAACACCCTATTGGCCGCAAGCGAACGGGGAAGTAGAGAGAGCCAATCGTGCTCTAAAAAAACGGTTACAGATAAGCCAGGAGACAGCAGGAGCCGATTGGAAATGGGATCTAAGAATGTACATTCTTATGTATAATTCTACACCCCACTCAACAACTGGAGTAGCACCATCCTTACTGATGTTTGGAAGAGTTTTGCGTGACAAATTACCGGCAGTTCCACTCACGGGTTTGAAGTTAGTTGAGGACGTCCAAGATCGGGACCGCGAAAAAAAGGAAAAGGAAGCGGAATACGCGGATACACGACGACGAGCGAAACCGAACGCGCTCAAAGAGGGGGACGTAGTATTGGCGAAGAGAATAACGAAAGACAACAAACTCGCAACTAACTTCAGTCCGGAAGAGTTAATCGTATTGCAACGCAAGGGAGCGGACGTTACACTACATTCTAACGAAACCGGAAGAACGTTCCATCGAAACGTCTCGCAATTGAAACGAATGGAAGTTGGATCAAGGGACAACCCGACAGGTTCAGAAATCCTTGAACACATCCCGAAGCTACATCCAGAAACTTCAACTTCAGCAGAATTGCCAGATTCGTCAGCAGGTGTGACGTCGACGGGAAGACCTCGCCGTGAAAGCAAGCAACCGCAATACTTGAGTGACTATAGATTGGGGACAGTTACAGACTATCCAGAAAAGGGGGAGATGTAGAGTAGATGTGACGCTCAAGCGTAACAATAGCGTGCTCGAATACAGAGGGTAGTCAGACGTTTATGTACTTGGGGATATGTAGAGAGAAAGAGGCAATAAAGAGTTCAGTTGATTGTTACACACCAAGCGACGTGGTTGACTTTGATTCGTCCGAAGACACTACAGTGAGGTATGCACTTCAAACGGAATCGCTCAAGTAATTTTCGTTCAGTGCCTGATTTTTCCGTGACCGGAATGGTAAAGAAATTTAACACAGCAAGCCCCATTTGATTTGACGTTTCGTTTCAGCTCCGTACTAGGGTCCGGAATAAAGCGACGCTTCATTATTTCTTGAGCGATTCCTTGCCTGAGTTTTTCACGCATCGAGATAGGCCAAGAAATTTCTTGCGATCAGCGTACTACCCATAAAGCGCTGCTGTTTGCAGTTCAGAAGGAATTTTATGGCCTATCTTCATGCATGGGAAAATCCTTGCCTGAATCGCCCAAGAAACCTTTTCTTCGATCGTAGTACGCAGTTGCAAAGGAATGACAATTCAAATGGCAGTCACTGTGAAAAGTTACTGCCAGGAATCGGTCAAGAACTTTCTTGAGCGATTCCTTTTGAACACGAAACTGGGCTTGAGTCAGCGAATTATAATCCGAGTAGGTGGCACGTGTTGATATGCAGCATGACTGAAAAAAGTTTTCACATTGTTTTCATCTGATTTTCACATGGACTGTTTCCATACGCGTATCCATTGAATTATATGGGAATGTCACATAGATTTTGCGAAGTCATGTGATTTTCCAATAGAAGTTATGTGATTTCCTAATTGTGAATACCGAGCAACTCACTGGAACAATCCGTTCCCAGCCATCTTAGCAAACTGCAGTAGAATCACTTGGCATAATACGGAACCTCACGGTGATGGCGACTTGCTCCGCCAACAGTCCACTCTTCAATGAGGCAGCATCACACTGACGACGACCCCGTCATGGTGCTGGCTGTCACTGATGCTTGCTAGGGGAAATACACGCATGGTGAATGCTACTCAGCTTTGTTCATACCCCACATTCTCCCTCTTCTCCGAAAAAAAAGTTTTCTTACTATCAGACTTGTTATTTTTACGCTCAAACCCTCAATTTCGTTCTCTTCATCCTTATGGCACCAATGCAACAAGATACACTTCAAGATACAAGAATTAAGAAGAATGGCCATATTTATTTTTTGTTTAGTAAATGCACTTTTGTTAATATCGAACCTATATCATTTGATTGATAACTTGCAATGCTAACCGATCATCTATGGGGTTTTGCCGAACTCCAATAAAAATAACTACAACACACGCAGTTGGGTGATGCGTCTTCTCTCCTTCAAGCGCACGTCTCGTTATGTAGCCGGCCCTGTTTTTCTCTCACTCAAATCAATCGTTATTCACGATTGCGAAAATTCGACGCATTCAACGAAAACGAACATTTTGTAAGAATTATTTGTCAAAAAAGAAAAAAAACAAGAGATTAACGAATTTGAGATTTATCAGACTAAAAATTCCGTATATCATACAACTCCATTTTCAATGTTTCAATGTGATGGTACAGATGGACCATATATAACACACAAATGTCCTTCATTATACGAAAATAGATTCTACAAAACGAGTTCGAAAGAGGTTCTACAACATATTTTCAGTAGATATGTTTTCATTGCGTACTTCGAATTTTAAACTGTTTTACGATATGCAATTTTTATGGGCAGTTTTCATTACACGTCCCTGCATTTTCCTCACGCACAGCTTTCGGCAGTTATCATGCAACGCCATTTCCTTAGACGGGTTTCTTTACACATCGCTGCATTTTCCTGATGCAAACAATTTTCGGCAGTTTTTCAATAACGCCATTTCCTTGGACGGATTTCATTTCATGTCCCTGTATTTTCCTTATGCAGAAAAATTTTCGGCGGTTATCCAACAACGCCTTTGCCTTGGACGGGTTTCACTACACGTCCCTGCATTTTCTCTATGCAGAATAATTTCGGCGATTATCCAAAAATGCCGTTTCCTTGGACGGTTTTCATTACACGTCCCTGCATTTTCCTTATGCAGAAAAATTGTCGGTGGTTATCCAACAACGCCTTTACCTTGGACGGTTTCCACTACACGTCCCTGCATTTTCTTTATGCAGAATAATTTTCGGTGGTTATCTAAAAATGCCGTTCCCTTGGACGGTTTTCATTACACGTCCCTGCATTTTCCTTATGCAGAAAAATTTTCGGCGGTTATCCAACAACGCCTTTACCTTGGACGGTTTTCACTACACGTCCCTGCATTTTCTTTATGCAGAATAATTTTCGGCGGTTATCTAAAAAAAATGCCGTTTCCTTGGACGGTTTTCATTACACGTCCCTGCATTTTCCTTATGCAGAAAAATTTTCGGCGGTTCGACACGCCATTAATTTGCTCAACCAAAAACCCGAGCAAAAACCAACCCAACCAACCAACGACGCGAGTATTTTACGGCAACATTCACAATAGTCAAACACCTCTACCATCATGCACATCAACCTGTTTGCATTTACCGTTCAACCGAGCGACAACACGAGCATGTACGATCCGAGGAATCAACGAAAGCGCGACCATCCATGCCGAGCAAGAACATGAAGAAACATGCATGCAATCATCGACCGACCACCTATCCACAGCGTGCTACCAGTCGACAACAAAAATCAACCACGTCACCGCGCCTTCGTTCATGTGTTTGTGCTAGAACCAAGGCTAAAACAGAACGCGGTTGGAAAAACAAAAACTTTCCGCACTCTAGCATTCGTCAGGAACCGCAGAATTGCAACACCCACTTCACTGGCAGCACCACCACACACTTCACACACCAAAACGATTTGTTTTCTCTCACTGTTTTTATGCCAAGTGATTCTACCTATTTTATGATTAACTTGATTGATTATGATGCACTCCTGGCAGGATCGCTAATGTGAATGCTACTCAGCTTTGTTCATACCCCACACTAATGTTTTCCATATACCGTATTGATTTCATGTGAAATTTTCAAAGAAATTTTCATTGGTAAATCCAATAACAGTTATATAGCCAAACTAATGGAAATTTTCCATGTGATATGTGATTTATTTTTTCAGTGCCGAACACTCGAAACTGAATTCGATATATTGCAATATAGAATTTAGTTGAAGATTTACCTAATTCTTGAAGATTGAATAAGAACGGAATATTGCAGACATGCGATGAGATGAACACACTGCTGAAATTTTAATCCAACCATCGAATATCCAAAGGCACACAGTGCAATCACGCTATGTCCAAAGGGAAGTATTATGAAAAGTAAATGTACCTCAAAGTTTATTCGCTAGAACCGTATTTTTGGACCTCTAGATTCAGAATATGTGCGATTTAAAATAATCCATCTTGGTTTTTTTTTCATACATTTTTATATGGGATGAAATTAACCTTAAAATGACTTTTTTCGCCATTTGTATGGGAAAATAGGAAAAAAATCAAATAAATCTAAAAAAATCGAAAAACCCAAGATGAAATATTTTAAACCGCACAGATTCTGAAACTAGAGGTCCAAACCTACGATCCTATGAAATAACATTTGAGGTACATTCGATTTTCATAATACTTCCCTTTGGACATAGCGTGCAATAGTCATACACATTAAATTGCGCAACGTATGGCCTTGCCACCCATTGCATTATCTCCCGCTCACCATACGTTCGCTTTCGCTGAACTTGTCTTTCCGAAATGTGTGCACGTGTATGGAAAAATGCATGTCCTCATGCAAAAAAAAGATGCTTTTACAAAAGCCACAGACAAACAGACGTAACACCTTGAACGATTTTCAAGGGAATCTATCGCCCAGTTCACAATACCATCACCTGGTGGAAAAGTTGCACGAATCACTGTGTTGTGCAATATCGTCAACAGATGGCGCTAGTGTGAAACGTCAAACGCATAGAAAAACGATGCGCGCGCCTCTGGTTGTGAAAGCCACAACTATGAAAATTTAAAATGATCGTTAAAAGCGTGGTCGATGGAGATTTCGCAAGTGCTACGTCTGTTTGTCTGTGCAAAAGCTTTACCCGATTTATTCAGCTTTCATGTCTCATGAAAATTATAATAAAATTGTTTCCGCGAAAGCAGCTTTCGCTTTTTTGTTACAATTATACCAATAATCGCCTTATTTCCAGGTCATGTCGGTACAGAGGTAAATGTCCACGTGATTGGGATAACGAAGCGCTTCGATAACGTTCATCCCATTTGATCCGAATGAGGTTCAATTCAGGAAGCAAGTGCTCATAAAAATGAAGGAAATAAACTAGTCCGATGTTTCCAAGTCCCAAGATCCAGATCCAGACTTTGGGCCATTTCAACCGTGACATGACCTTTCTATACGGGGCTCTTGTCTTCATCAAAAGTCATCTGTGCGGAGTGGCTGACTGATGCACTGCAGTAGTCAGTTTGCTGTTCTGGCGTACTGGTTCATCAAACCATCCGCCGGTGGAATGCCAGAACGCGACGACGAACAGCAGAAATGAAATATGCTTCCCCAAGCATGAAATATTATAAGCTGCCATAATTTTCCTCTTGCAACGAGCAACGACACAATCTTTCTCTGTATCGCTAACATGGCTCTGGCTGGCTGGCTGGCTGGTCGCTGAGTTGGCAGATTGTCCCATCAACGTCAGCAGAGAAGTGAGTCAATAAATTACAATCTAACACAAATTTGTCATATTGTTGTTTGCGCGGGGAGTGATGACGGGAATCAGAAATTGTCGGATGAATTGATTCGTTGAGAACTGGTTGAGTTGAGTTCTAGGTTGAGAGGAGCCATGGTATGTAAATTTTTGAGAAGTTACGGTTTGAAACGTGCCATTTTTCAAAACTCGTTTTGAGATTTCTCCAAGAAATTTTATCGTAAGCATTCTATATTCAGTGGGCTGCAAAACGGTGAGTTGATAAGGAGAGCGTCCAATATAGCTCTGGTCCTCACAAGTTCCTACCTCATGTTAAACCCCCCCCCCCCCCTCCCAGAGCCAATATTTCTGGAATAAATTTCCAGTATAAAATGCTTTGTGATGAAAAATTTTTTCGGCTGCGCCGCTATTTTTAATTTACGGCTGAAATTCATTGTATATACTTATTTACAAAATGTAAGTGTCAAATAAAAAAGGTATTATTGATCATCGAAAACCCCTCCCAGAGCAAATTTCTGGCTACGCCAGAGTTGTGTGCTTAGCTGGTAGTGCAGCCTCGGCACTGTTGTCCTTCTGACTTCAGCTAGATTGAGGAGGTACGATCCGAGCGTCTGTTCACCAAGGAGGTGCGGCTCAAACAGCGTCTGTTCTGGCATCCAGCGGCTGAGTAAGAAACGCTGCACCAGACCCAGCTAGATCCAAGGTGGTAGCCCCATCAGCGTGGTCGTCCCAGTGTTGGTTGGGACGTTAAACAGAACTGGCACGATGGCCCTCCGGCGAGACAGGAGTGTTGGCGTAGGCTCAATAAGCCACTCGTAAAAATCCCCGTAAAAATGCGAATAACATAGGAGAAAATACGACTCGATACAGTCGGCAAAGACCCACGCGACGAAATAAGGACTACGATTGGAAACTTGGAACATGGAATTGCAAGTCACTAGGTTTCGCAGGATGTGACAGGATAATCTACGACGAACTATTTACATCCCCGCAACTTCGACATCGTGGCGTTGCAGGAACTTTGTTGGACTGGACAGAAAGTGTGGAAAAGCGGGCAACAAGCGGCTACCTTCTACCAAAGCTGTTGCACCATCAATGAACTGGGAACAGGATTTATAGTGTAAAGCAAGATGCGACAACGTGTGATCGGGTGGCAGCCGATCAACGCAAGGATGTGCATGTTGAGAGTTAAGGGCCGTTTCTTCAACTACAGCATCATCAACGTCCACTGTCCACATGAAGGGAGACCTGATGACGAGAAAGAAGCGTTCTACGCGCAGTTAGAGCAATCATACGATGCTTGCTCGCCGCGTGACGTGAAAATCGTTGTCGGCGACATGAACGTGCAGGTAGGAAGGGAGGAAATATACCGACCGGTAATCGGGCGAAACAGCCTGCACGCCGTATCGAATGATAACGGCCATCGATGCGTAAACTTTGCAGCCTCCCGTGGTATGGTAGCCCGAAGCACCTTCTTCCCCCGCAAAGATATCCACAAAGCCACCTGGAGATCACCCGACCATCAAACAGAAAACCAAATCGACCACGTTCTAATCGACGGTAAATTCTTCTGGGATATAACCAATGTCCGCACATACCGCAGTGCGAATATAGATTAGGATAACTACTTAGTCGCTGTATGCATGCTCTCAAAACTTTCAACAATTACTCAACATCGGGCAGCTGCGTAACGTAGAAGTGGCTCAAGACTACGCGCAGCAGTTAGCAGTGGCCCTACCAACGGAAGAGCAGCCTGGCGCAGCTACACTTGAAGATGGCTGGAGGGACATCCGATCCGCCATAGGTAGTACCTCGGCTACAGCACTAGGCTTTGCGACTCCGAATCACAGAAACGACTGTTACGACGGCGAATGTGAACAGTTGAAAAACGAGAAGAATGCAGCATGGGCGAGAATGCTGCAACACCGTACGAGAGCTAATGAGGCACGTTACAGACAGGTGCGGAACAGGCAGAACTCAGTCTTCCGGATGAAGAATCGCCAGCAGGAAGAACGAGATCGCGAAGCGATGGAAGAGCTGTACCGCGCTAAGGGCACACGAAAGTTCTACGAGAAGCTGAACCGCTCGCGCAGAGGCTTTGTGCCACAAGCCGACATGTGCCGAGATAATCACGGGAATATTCTCACGAGCGAGCGTGAGGTGGTCGAGAGGTGGCGGCAGCATTACGATGAGCACCTCAATGGCGACGTTGCAAGTACCGAAGGTGGCGTGGTAACAGATCTAGGAGTATGTGCACAGGATGAAAGACTTCCAGCCCCTGACCTCCAAGAGATTGAGGAGGAGGTTGGCCTGTTGAAAAACAACAATGCCGCTGGAGCAGATCAACTACCAAGCGAGCTTTTAAAATACGGTGGAGAAGCACTCAAGGAAGCACTGGTGAGAGCACTACACTGGGTCATTACCAAGATTTGGGAGGAGGAAGTATTACCGGAGGAATGGATGGAAGGTATCGTGTGTCCCATCTACAAAAAGGGCGACAAGTTGGATTGCGGGAACTACCGCGCGATCTCACTACTGAGCGCTGCCTACAAGATACTCTCTCAAATTTTATGCCGCCGACTAGCACCGCTTGCAAGAGAGTTCGTGGGGCAATATCAGGCTGGATTTATGGGTGAACGCGCTACAACCGACCAGATGTTCGCCATCCGCCAGGTGTTGCAGAAATGCCGCGAATACAACGTGCCCACACATCACTTGTTCATCGATTTCAAATCGGCGTATGATACAATCGATCGAGAACAGCTATGGCAGATTATGCACGAATACGGATTCCCGGATAAACTGATACGATTGCACAGTGTTTTATTTTGCCGATTTCGTGCGCTTTTTTAATAACGTTTCAATCGATGATTTTAGCGATATAGTTTCTTCAGAGAAGTTTCTACATTGAACAAGGCGCATCTTTTGACATAAAGAGTTGATTGATTAATCCACCTATAAGTGAGATGATAAAAAAGTTTTTTTTTTTTCAAAAAATGCAGATAGACGTTTGATGTCTTCGGCAAAGTTGTGCAAAATGCATTTTTTTTTCTTTTTTTATTTAGGGATTTTCTGCCGTAGGCAGGTTCATCCCGAGTGCAAAATGCAATTTTAAACAACTTTGTCAAAGACGCCATAATGCTGACTCTTATACTTTACGAGATATATTGCGTTGTGTGTGCATGACCCCTAGAAATCATACATTTCATCATAACTTTTTAACGGGATTTTTTAGATTTTTTGCGTCTTCTACAAAGTTGTTTGGAATGTAAAAATACATGTTTTTGCTGAACACCGAAAAACGCTAGCTTTTGAAATAACAAAGTTATTCACAAATTAATGATTTTTATAGGATAACTTTGAACTCGTGTTATTTTCTTCGGCGCAAAATGGCGAAGAGAACAGTTTCGAATAATGAAACAACTATATTTCTACTATATCAAAACGGCTTAAACTTTTGTATTCTAGTGTATTCTTTATGTGTTATGGTAAATAAACAAAAAAATATCCAATATTGAAATTATTTAATAACTTCTTCATTTAACGAGAAAGAATGTCGCAATGTTCAGCAAAATTGTGTATTTTTATATGCTCAACAACTTTGCAGAACATGCAAATAATGTAAAAAATGTGGATTAAAAGTTATAATAAAAATCAATTTCTGAGCGATTTTTAAATATGTTTTTTTTTATAATTCGTTAAAATAATCATAGTTTTTTTTTACCAAGATTTTCTACAATTTTTTAATATTCCAGAAAGTTGTTGAGCATACAAGAATACACAATTTCGCTGAACATTGCCAAATTCTATCTATTTAAATTAAGGAGTTATTAAATAATTTCAATATTTGATAATTAATTGTATATTTACCATGACACATAAAGAATACACTTGCATACAAAAGTTCAAGCCATTTTCATATAGAAGAAATATAGTTGTTTCATTATTCGAAACTATTATTTGCGCCATTTTGCACCGAAAAAAGTAACACGAGTTCAAAGTTACCCTATAAAAATCAGTAATTTGTAAATAACTTTGTTATTTCAAAAGCTAGCGTTTTCGATATTCAGCAAAAATATGTATTTTTACATTCCAAACAACTTTGTAGAAGACGCAAAAAATCTAAAAAATCCCGTTAAAAAGTTATGATGAAATATATGATTTCTAGGGGTCATGCACATACAACGCAATATATCTCGTAAAGTATAAGAGTCAGCATTATGGTGTCTTTGACAAAGTTGTTTAAAATTGCATTTTGCACAACTTTGCCGAAGACATCAAACGTCTATCTGCATTTTTTGAAAAATATTTTTTTCATCTCACTTATAGGTGGATTGATCATTCAATTCTTTATGTCAAAAGATGCGCCTTGTCTAATGTAGAAACTTCTCCGAAGAAACTATATCGCTAAAATCATCGGTTGAAACGTTATTAAAAAAGCGCACGAAATCGGCAAAATAAAACACTGTGGATTGATCAAGGCGACGATGGATCGAGTGATGTGCGTAGTTCGAGTATCAGGGACACTCTCGAGTCCCTTCGAATCTCGCAGAGGCTTACGGCAAGGTGATGGTCTTTCGTGCTTGCTGTTCAACATTGTTTTAGAGGGTGTAACAAGGAGAGCGGGGATAAACACGAGTGGGACGATTTTCACGAAGTTCGTTCAGCTGCTTGGCTTCGCTGATGATAGGGGGGTGGGGGTAAGACGGACCGGGTGGGTAAGACGGACCACTGACTAGTTCTGTCACTTAAGAGCTGAAATTTGGCTTTCTTCTACGATTAACTCTATCTTCTTATCAGTTGATGATTATTTAACCACTCCATGAGAGAATGCATATGTAAGAAGCGTGAAAAATAAACAATCATTTACCTGGCTACACGCTTTTGTTATGGGATCTAATTTTGAGGCGGCAATAAATAAGCTTTATTACCATTAAATTGCTAAGTTTTCGCATTTTATTTTGGGTTTCCCAGTTGTTTTAAACTGTTCCGTGCTATACACAACGAAATTCAAGTTATTTTCATTGATTATGAATAACGGTGATGGCATGAAAATGATCGCGGTATCCCATATAAGACATGTTCAAAAATTGATTTTCTGCCAGCTTTTCTCAAAATTGGACCTCTGTGGCGGACCGTCTTCTACAACAAAAGTGTAAGCCAGGACTATTCTTTCCTAGACACACTAAACAACATTCTCATGGTCGCAAAATTCTTCGTTTCTCCGGAACCACCAAGAAGGCAATACTTCAGAGAGAAGCTAGTACACATCGCACCGTCACACCACGCCTGCTTTCAACTGCTCAGCAAGTATCTAGACCTTATACCGCAAGCACAGCGATTTGTCCTTTCCATATGTCAGACCTGAACATCTCGGGAGCCTCTGCAATAGCTACTTTTAAGGCCAGGTTCGGAACTCCGTCCGGACCTGGGGCCTTACCTATGCTAAGCAACTTTGCTATTCTCGGAACTTCCACATCGGTGACTCTCTCCTCATCGCCAGACCCAGTCCCCGGCTGTCCTACGGAAGGAGGCCAATGACTAGAATCATGACGCGGAAAAAGCCTCTCGATGATCCTCCAACATCTCTGGCGATTGCTCTGTAGGAGCCATTACACTTTTTGTTTTGGCCATCGCGATCCTGTAGGCATCACCCTAAGGATTCGCATTGGCACTCTGTCAGAGATAGGCCTTTATGGTTGCTCTTATCTCGGTCTTTTGCAGCTGCGAACACCGTCAGCCGTTCGTTTCGCTTTTCCTCAGTTCGTACATGCTGCATCCGCCGCCTAGCCCATAGGCAGGTGTGGCGCAGGTCCGCAATCGCTTGAGTTCACCGGTGGTATCCCATTTCTAAAGTGGACTTGTTTATGCATGATCGCATCGCACGCATGCGAGATTACCGCTATCAGCTCGTCACCGTTTTAACCAAGTAGGTTTTGCTCAATGCGGAGTGCCCCCTGAATATCCCTTCGTCGAAGTATGATGTATTCTACACGGAAAAAAAATCCGCTGCTTGAAACCTGCTAAATGAGTCATGATTTCGCGTAAAATGTGTGTTTTCATGTTATAAATATACACCACAACAAAAGGTCATACTTTCATGACTCATGTTGCCGTAACGTCACCTTGGCGTTACGTTTTTCATATTTATTGACAAAAATTTGTAAGTAAAGTCTTGATATCATGCCCATAAATTCCAGAACTATTAACTAGATTCATAAAACCAGAAGCGGTATTCATAGAACTAGTAGTTGTCATTTATGGTTCCAGTTTTATTAGCGAAATTTGGTAAGTCGGTTCATATTATCATGAAGTACGTACTCAAACTATGAACTAAATTTATGAAAGCTTGAGCATTACTCATGGTGCAAGTATTTGTCATTTATGGTACTGGATCGATTTGCGAAAAATGGTAGTACTGGTCATGTTATCATAATGCATGTTCTTAATTTATTACCTAATGTTATAAAAACATAAGCAGTATGCATGATTCTAGTATTTGTAATTTATACTATCGGATTAATTGGTGCAAAATGGCATGTAAGGTCATGTTATCGTGAAGCACGCACTCTGAAATCATGAACAAGGTTCCTGAATATTGAAGTAATTTTTATGGTTCTGGTATTTGTCATTTGGCTGCGCTTTTTGAGATTTCTTTTGTCTTGTTTGGCTGCAAAACAAACAAAGTCTATTCTTTATTACACCACGCAAGTCAATTCTTCATTACACCACGAAACCAAACCTCGAAATGTTTGACATCAGCCAGGTCATTTTGACAGATCACACACATGCAAGAAAGAGACGTTCTTGAGATTTTCTTGCAGTTTGCTGACCTTTTCTTCCTCGTGTGAGATCTGTCAAAATGACCTGGCTCCATACTGTCAAATTTCCGTTCATAAAATGAGCGATCAGTTGTTCTGAACCGTCTCGTAAAATGGTCCATAGACATAGGGGGCGTCCATAGATTACGTCATGCATTTAGCCAAAATTTTGTGCCGGAATTGTGCGTGAGCTTGATTGTTCTGCTGCTGATGATGCTGGCCGGAGTTGTGTGCCGGAATAGGGAGTTTTTCCACTTTGAACTTGTGGAATGTAGTTCAATAATTATATAGTTTACTACTATTTAAGTAAGAACAATTCACTACACTTTTTCGAAAACCAAAAAAAAAATCTCACCGGAAAACACTGCCGCTCACAAAAGGCGCCTTGACAGAAGTGACAAAAATGGCGTAGGTGATTCTGCGCGAGGGTTTGCGTAACGCTTACAGTGCCCAAATTCGTTTGTTGTGATTCATGATTTTATGACTCTGCGTTATGTTTATACGACTCAGCGTCTGGTTGAGATGACTCAGCGTCATAGTTTTGTGACTCAGAGCCATGCTACCATGACTCAGCTTTATGGTATTCAATTTATGAAAACGAGCTTAATTTTTTCATAACGCTTTTGACGGCCATGGCTTTTGTTGATGGAATCAGATATTATTATTCATGATAATCGTCATTAACGTCACGATATCATGACTTGTAGTTACAATATCATGAAGCGACAAGTTTTATGATTTCATAACATTTTAGTCATGGATCCGGCAACGAATTTTTCCCGTGTACCTTCGAGGGCTTGACCATGGCCTAGTCGCCTCTTCCTTTACCCGCTGTTGTTATAGTCGATACTGTAGTGAACCGCCACGTAATCGCTGTGAGTAAAGCCTTCGTCTACTCTCCAGTTCGAACTACTTGTTAGGCCAGGACGTCAATTTTCTACCGCGACGACTAAAGGTACTCTTGTTGTCAAGATTAACGAGATCGACATCTAGCACGGGCTAGACCCCGCTAGTTTGTAAAACGGCTTCCTTATACCACGACCCAGGCATTGAAGTCACTCGCTCTTACCACCGGCAGCACGGTCGTTATACAGTCCAGCGTCTGCCTGAACTGCTCGATCGACCACTGTGGAGGCGCATAACGGCTACAGAAGAAAACGGTTTCATCTAGGTTCCTCACCTTCAGAACCGCCTCCTTACCGCCTCAACACCCTCGCCAAGGGCCTTTTCCTCCAGACTTTTGTAGGAAACACTCTTGTGTTCCTTGTCGCGCTTGATCTCGAGGATCATTTCACCTGTACGAGTACGTCTAAAACTGCACACGTCGGCTCCCAGATCCACCCCAGACAACCAAAATGTACATGAAATGAAATCACTTTTTGCGCTATACGATGTCTCAACGTGATCAATTTTAACGCATATTAGTCGCGAAAAGGCCTTTTGCGTGCAAAAGTGGAGGCGTTATGCATATACATTTTATGCGAGACAAGCGATGTTGTAGCGAGTAAGCCCGTCGGCTTCTGCGAGGAGATGCGTGATAACAAAACAAATTTGACAGACGCAATGCAGCAGTCCGATTTATTCACTGCGCATGTACGGAGAAAGACAACATACACACAGTAAACTCAAAAAGTAGCATCCTCTGCGAGAAAAATCACCAATAAAGTGAGTTTTGCTGCCAGTTTTTGCGGGTGTGATGCAAAAACTATCCCTAAGTGATTTTCGACCTGCATAATTATGCGATTTCTGATTGTCTGGGACGAGCTTGATGTCGTCGCTCTTAATCGCCCAGACTTGGACTTGAGTTGCGATGGGGATCTCGATCGGGTGGCATTGTTCGAAGGAAAAAATGAAAAATGACGCGTGTTTGAGGCAGTTGCAATGTGGATCTCGATCGCGTGCACTGTTCGGCGAAAAAAAACTAAAAGTGGCGCGTGTTTGTGGCAGTTGCGATGGAAATTTCGGTCGCGTTACATTGTTTGAAGGAAAAACGTGTTTGTGACAGGTGCACATTGTCCTTCCTCGTGTACACTTGGTAGCAAACCGTATTGCAGAAAATTGAAGGAGTTGAGGTAAGGTTGCAGTCATCCGCCGACATATAACTGGGTGAGATCATTCCGAGTTTTTTTTTCTTTACATACTAGAAGAAGTTGGGGTAATTTCGCCAATGCGTTTTCATGAGGACTCCTGGAGTCTGTGATATCTGCAAATTAATCTAGTAGTTCTGGTGCAGGCCTATTATAGAAGCGATGGAAATGTTAGAAGAAAGTGATTGCAGTTCACAGCAAATTTAAAATAATTGGCTTAATTACATCAACGATTGTCGATCACAGGTAAAACATGGTACTACTCTTAGTAAAATACATAATTCGAAAGTAGCTATCTAAGCTTGAAAGTTTATTATCCGTATATTCTAAGTTCGATACTATGAGAAACTCGCGACTATTTCAGTGAGTCGGTCGGTTTTCTCGGTAGGGAGATGGGGACGCGAATATTGAATGCGAAATTAGAAGCGCGCGATAACTTTCGTGGGAAACCCGGTTTTCACGGTTAACGATCGTTGACGTATGTGCATTACCCTTACTATCGCAATCAAATAAATCATAATCAGGATGAAGACCGTGTCGTGTATTTTCATATAACTAGCGGATCATATCACCTACCAAAGGTGGCTCTAAGATTCACACCTTACCCTACCATACTAACAAATACTCCTTACCGAGACAACTGTGGGGATGCTGTGGATTCCATGGTTTCTAGTAACAACGGTTGTCGAACTAACATTCCTTCCATTTCCCGATGACCGTAAGGACGTGGCCTGGGCCGTTATTGACTTTAAAATATTGAACTCTCGAATTGTGCACATTGAGAGTGTGTAGCTAGTCCCAAGCACCATTCGTTGGTTCTCTGTGCAACTTCGATTGTTCTGGTCAATCACGGAGTAGCAACTAAGATGTGTACGGTTATCTTTGCTTTGATTTGTTTCAAGACTTAGAGTACTTGGACTGTTCGGTATTAATGACGACCGAGTCACCTTTCTCGCGCTTGGTGCCTACCCTCCTATGTCTCCTAGGTTTTATGTCCCAACGGTCTTGCACATCATACGGTTTCTTCTTTCTCCTCTTCTGCTCAACTATGATAAAGGAGGTCCTCCCCCTGAACCGCCCTAACTTTTGGTTGCTGAGGACTTAACACGACTTACCGACATTACTGTCGGCTTTCTGGGTTAGCAATCGCCTACCCAGGCGACCTGGGTTAACAATTCGCCAATCAGGCGAATGCTTGTCAAAAACTGCTTTAAACAATCGCCACCCGCGAAAGCGAAGGCTTTCGTCTGGGTAGATTGCGGTACCTTTGACATCACTGGTTCTGAGGCTGTCACAGGTGCCACGAGTTGCTCGTGGTCTGGCCTGGCCATCGCCATTGACTCACGAAGACTAATGAGGGCCTGCTGGAGGCCCTAGCTAATATTGGACTTCACGGACGCCAAGGCGAGATAACTTGTATAGGACAATATTACCGGATTTCTGGTTGACCGCGTGAACAGACACCACAGCTTGATAGACAGTACCACAGACAAACAGACGTAGTTCTTAGAGGAAATTCATCAACAAATTTTGCCCGGTGTCTTTTTCATGAGCACACTGCACTGCCACCTGTTGGTAGAACCGCGCGAGACACTGTCAGCCATGATGGATTTCGAATTGAAGTTTGTCAAACACGCACACTACTACACAAATCGCCTGTAATCTTCGTTTGCATCATTCAGAAACGAGTACACTGGCAAACGTTAAAGCGGTCAATCACTAGCGCCTCTGGTGGAAAGATCGTGGAAGTCGAATGGGATTTGAATTGATCGTTAAATGCATGTGCCAAGCCGTTTTGAAGGGTGTTGCGTCTGTTAGTCTGTGCAAGTACTGTGAGACACATAGGTTGATGAACGGCCATTAAATTGCTGTTTCGTTCCTAGTCCGTGGGTCCGTGGTTGCCGGATGTTCCGCGCAGGAAATGAGAATCTCCATAGCTAGTCGCAAATAGATTCCCCTTACAATGCAGTAAATCTGGGTGTACGACGTAGCACCCAGTACATGTGTTGTGTGTGTATAAAGCGAGTGTAACGCTCGTCGCTAACCAAAACCGGTGATGTGAAAATGAGAAAAGTTTTGCTGCCGCTACGAAACGGATGGCAGGATGTGCGCTAGAAAGTGTCCTCGGTCGCCAGTGCGGAATGACGGGAAGCTTTGATATTTAGCTTATGTGCATGTCTTGTTGAATAGATAAGCCCAAATGAGGATTTCTCTCCCTTCTGGTAGGAATCTATCACATTTTCTCACATTAGTCGCACAAAGTTATTACATTGTTCTGAGGCGTATCGCGTAGTTTGATCATTATCAGGTAATGGGCAGAGTCATCGCACTCTACGAAGCAACAGTAAATTTGCTTCTTCAATTACGACAGCAACAGTCATTTTCAACTGGTTAGGCATGGGTATTGAATAATGCACATTCTCGTCACACAACTACGGAAAGGTCATGACTTATGACCAAACGTGAAACAGCGCGCTTGTTCCAAAAGCGTCCAGTTGAGTGTTCTTCATATGCACGAGTAGAGCGAGGACTAAATATTTAAAATATTATGGCCACCACTCCGCAACCGACTGACCGACCGTTGCTGAGCGAAAGTACGTGCATGCCGGATCGTTTCCGGAGAAGTGCATCTCGGGCTCTTGGTCGACAACGACGACGATGATGATTTTGGCTTCCTACTTGGCTGCCGAATAATAAGGTGAACGCGATGGGGAGTGCCGGACGATGAATGGCCTGGGGTACGGAAATGACACACTATTCGGCTAGATATACGAAACGGATGGATACATGTAGCCTTTCCGAGCTAAAGAATGACAATGATATCCGTTCGGGGACCGAGCATTATGAATTTCTGCTTCCTGTTGCGCCTGTTTGGGCTAAAGTACAACTGCACAACCGTAGTTTCAGCGCAAGAATGGCCAGAGACAGCCGGTGACAGCGTGTATCAAATTTTCCGTCAAGTACAGAGACCAACGACCACCGCGGGTTTCCAAAAGTGCTTCGTTATATGAAATTTTAAAGCTTGTACAGTTTAAGAGCATTCTGCATCTGTGCCCTCGGATGAAACTTATATTTTACGAGCACGAACTGGCGGCGTAACAGCAGAACGACAGCCATCTGCCCCGGTTCCGAATAAAGGAGGATTGTTTTAAATATTTCATCAGATTATCTCTCGTCGTTTTTAGTGGGAAGAAGAGCCTGATGGCGTAGGTAGAGGATATACCGGTGGAGCATTTAAATTACTTGGATTTTACGGCCCTTAATCTGAAAGTCGCTATGAGTACCTGTTGCCTGCAGATGGAGGAGCTCATATCATTGCAACCCGTTTCGCGTGGAACATGCAATGAGACAAAGCACGACTGCTGTTGACCTGCACAGACTCAGATTGAAACCTGTTGGAACAAATCTTACAAACGATGTAGAATATGCTTTCCACGGCTCTTTCATAGAAACGAAACTCCCGATACCACTGTGACTGCCAGCGACTCGAAACACTCCAGATCGTGAATCCTGACGTGCAACGCTATAAAACTGTAATTTACATTCGCTTCGGCATCTGGCTCATTGTCACGTAGACACACTTTCATTATGTTTGATTTTAGATGGCAGAGAGCGATGATGACAGACAGCGGCACGACGACTCTGGGATACTTTGCAGTCAGAACTCAGCAAACAGAATTACCTTTCTTCGAGAGGACCGCCCGAATGAAAGTTGATAATAAACAATGAATATGAGCTTTTGGAACCCTCTCAGCAGAATATCCTCTTTGAATGAGTTATCATTATTATTAGCTTTATTAATGAGGCTTCCGGCCCTTGGCTGGTTCCCCTCAGACTTCGAAGAGTGTAATTATATTTGTACCTTTTAATTCCGCCTATTTCCTTCGAGTACTTTTACCATATACAGAGAACGTAGTTGAGCATTCCAGAATATTCGTTTAAACGTGTAGTCGTAGTTCTAGCATATTTTGGAATAGTCTTCATTTAGGTGCGCCTGGTATTAATACAGGCGATTTTAATGTTGGCTGAGTTTATGGAGTAGTTCTAATTAAGGGACGAATCAATGATACCTATAATTTCTCGAGAATTTTAGAATATATATTCAAAATTATTAAGTATTGAGATTGCGATAAGGGGTCCGGAGAGTATATGTTGAAGTATTGGATTCTTGAATGAATTATTATCAAATTACAACGAAAACATTGAAACGATTGTTAATGCATGCAAGACCATTAATTCAGTAACAAATTTTGAAAACGACGTATAATCAATGCTACACCATTGATTATACGTCGTTTTCAAAATTTGTTACTGAATTTATGTCTTCATACGTCAGACATTTTGCAAAAAAAATAATCAAATTTCAGTAATTAACTAAATTAAACCATTCCAAAATTGTTCTGTAGAAGAATGTATTCGATATAATTTATATTTCTATTTGTAAATGATCAGTAAATTTTATCATTTCATTTAAATACTTGTTTAATCCCAACAAAGCTTCTAGCAGATATTCTTTTAAGATTTTTTTGAGTTCCTTAGAAAAAAAATCCTTAATAGGAATTGTATTGAGCATTCTCATAGTTTTAGAAAAATAATTAGAAAATATCATAGGACTTTTTCCTAAACTTAATCGAGTTTTTTCCTAACAGCTCTCCTTGAAAACTTTCTTCGAGAATTGCTTCGGAAGTTTCGGTATTTCTCCCAGATTCGTCCGAAGATTTGTCCAAGAATGCCTGACTGGATTTCTCTAGGAATTCCTATAAAATTTTTTTTTCTAGAACTTTTTTTGAATTTTTTTTAATGATTCCTCTAAAGGAGATTCGCGACACATTTTTCAAATTCCTTAGTGAATTCTCCCAAGAACTTCGCTATATATTTTTTAATCTGGAAATCAATTTATAATTTATCTGAATTTTTTTCCTGGAATTGTAAAAGAGAATCTACAGACATTATTGTAAACATAACTCGAGGAAATGATGATGATGATGATGATGATAAAAGTGTACCCACCATCAGCGCAAGGATTACCTATGGCTGCAGAGTCACTCCGGAAAAGAATGATCCACCTGATGGTTTGTTGTATCAGGGTGAGTTAAAATCGCTGAATCCCTTCGGTAGTCAACTTAAAGTTGCTATCTCATGACAAAAGACTGGCTACTCCACGAACTTAAGTCCGGTCATCAGGTCATTTAACTACCTTAGGCTACCCCCCCGTGTGTAAACCCCGCAATAGGTAAAATATAAATGAAAACTGTATAATGTTGTCATACAACAACAATGAAGGGTAAAATTAGATTGATCTCACCAAACTTTGCAGTCATCCTTCGGCTATTGGCCTTCATCGTCAGTAGATTGGCTCCAGCGGCACGTTCTCCCCAATTTAGGGAAATTTTTGCCATAAGTTGTGCTGTAAACATAACTCGAGGAAATGTTCAGAAAGTGTGCCCTGGATTTTCCCCAATGTTTTGGCTTAAGAGTTTCTCCGAGAATTTATCAATGAATTTCTCAAAAAAAGTATAAGGATTTACCCTGATATAACTTTTAAAATTGCAGCATATATTTCCAGATGATACTTACAAAAATTTCTTCGAGGAATCGCCCGAGAATTTCTACAAAGTTTCCTCCTGACGTTCCTCCAAGGATTCTTCAAGCTATTATTTAAACCCTAGGAGGATTGTGGTCAATATGACCCAGAAAGGCTCGCTGAACAAACACTGCGCTATCGGGGTGCGCCTAGCCTAACATCTTAGGAGGATTAAAGTGTTTAATTTCACCCAGGATGTTTCCAAAGAATCCACCTGAAAGTTCGAGGATCAATAATCATTTTAGACATTTTTCCGAGAATTCGCCCAGAAATTTGTCAAACAATTTTTCCGCAGAATCCTCCAGAATTAAACTTTCATTTTTATTTTTGACAAGGTTTAGAATGTTCATCCGAAAATTGCTATACAAAAAATCCTACTGGGATTCTTTTAAAAGCTGCTGCGAGGATTCCTCCTAGGATGCAACCAATAATTACTTTAACTTAAGTCTTTAAGGAATAATCTAAGCATTCCTGATGTCCATTCTATATTTCAACAAGTGTATTCTAAATCCTTTCGAAATTTAGTTGCATACATCCTAATTTTATGGTTAATTTTATCTTAAGGATCATCCCAGATTGGGGCACTTCGCATAATCAGTAAACGACGCCAATCCTAAATGGTGACTCGTCGTGCTGAACGAATATGAAACTACACAGCCGTGTTCCGCAATAGATTATAGTAATGGTATTAGTAGTTCAAATCGCAACAAAAAAAAACACATTTCTCCAGAAATTATTTCAAGAACTCATCGAGAAGCTCCTCTGTGGACATACATTTATAAATTGTCAGCATTTACAAATTTCTCCATGGATTTATCCGGAGATTCTTCCGAAATATCAAAAAAAAAAATCCTTTCACAAAGGTTCTTTCACTGGATTCTTCTAAAATGTGTTCTCTCTTGAAACTCCTTCTCCGATTTTTCTCCGGGATTTCTCTTAAGTTCCTTGATTGAGAATTTCTCCAAATATCCGAAAAACATTATAAATTCTCTCGGAAAGCGTTTATTTGCGGCGAAAAAAAAAAAATAAAAATTTCCCGATTGTCGTTTCGGTCGATTTTATTGAACTTCAACCACTTTCGGCGGACTAATCTTCTAGTCGTCTTTTCATTGTTGGACGATCATTAGTCACCATTAGTAATAGTCGATATTGAAAAGACGACTAGAAGATTAGTCCGCAGAAGATGATGGAACACCAGAAAATTAACCGAAACGACAATCTGGCAAAACATATTTTTTATCATTTTTTCGCCGATAACCAACACATCAATTCGCAGCGATTGAACCATCAATATCGTTTTATTCAAAATTACTAGAATTTTTGAAAATTTGAACCTTTAAAACACAGACAAACAGACGTAACACCTTGAACAATTTTCAAGGAAATCCATCGCCCAGATCACACTACCATCATCTGGTGGAAAAGTTGCATATCTCTAAGGATTCGTTCGAAATGTCAGATTCCTTCTGGTATTCCTCTTCTGATTTTTTTAAACTACACTCAAAGATTTTTTCTTCAAGAGTTACTTAGACGCTTTTCTAAGGTTAATCCAGAAATTCTTCCGGAAATTCCTACATATTTTTTGTTTGGAGAACCTCTCAACTTAGAGTAATGCGGGGTAAAATTTCTCTCCTAACAGTCTTCATTAAATAACTATTAAACGAGAAGAAAAAATATTAAGGGTATTCAGATTAAATAACTGCGTAAACCATTATTATCTGATTATTGAAATGTTTCATGAAATTGCGAATAAAACAATCAAATATCGTTTTGGTGATTGCGATGTTTAATCAGTTTAATCAGTTTACGCTGTTTAGTGAATCCCCTAATTGTTTTTCCTCGTTAAACGGGTCCATATAATGTTACCTTCACAACGCAGTACTATTTTTTTAACGTTCTTTCTGTAGTTTTAGTAATAGAACTTAAAAAAAAGTAAGTACACTCCACTGCGAACTTTAGCCCCATACTGGGAGCAAAAGTTCGCACATGGTAAAGGATAGTTTATTGGTATAAAGTTCATTTATTTCATGTTCATCTTTTCACTCCAGTTATGAAATGTGTTTCTTTATATTCATGGCATTACATTCTAACTGGAACACGGCATGGTTCTCATCTTTTTGTAGAAAGTGTATTTTATGAATACTTCCACAACAAGTAACAGCTTTCCTTTCCAGATTTACTGAAGTTGTCAAAATATATTGTGGGGTAATTGTAGAGATACTTATTGCATAGAATACAAAAAAACCTCTTATATGCTGCAAAACTATTGAACAGAATCGCAATTAAATCTAACTTCCGTCAGCATGGTGTTATGATTCATGTAAATTTACAAACTAAAAGCTATGAAAGACCCCAATAAAGTAGAACAACATAAGACTCCCAAAAACACACAGAGGGTAACAAAAAAAAATCCAGTAGACCATGCTGTCAGATAAAGTGTCCCGCTTTGCCCATGAAGAGAAACAATGTAATGCCAGCGGCGTCATAGTCGCAATTTTTGCCTGTACTATCCAGAAGTATATGATGCTTAGGTCTGATATATGTGAATAAATTAAATCCAATTTTAACGTGTTTGTAATTTTCATCAAAAATCATGTATGATTCTTTGAAAGACATTATCAGCAAACGCTTTTTTATATGTTCTTTCTGACCACTCCGAATTTAAAAAACTTAGTCATTAGATCCAGGCATGGCTTTGCTAATATCATCACTGTGAAAAAATCTAAATTTTTGCTTATCAGCATCAGTAAACCCGCGCCCAAGCTGGTATCAGGTATCAGAAGGCCGGCTCCAGAGGCACGTCATCCTCCATTTGGGACATTTGTGTCATCGCCATGCATATAAAAATCAGATGGATTTCACATTCGAAGTTAAAAAAAATGATTATTCTTCGTTACTTCTTTATTTCTAAACTAACTATTACATTTGCATTGCACTTTCGAACTACTTCTTTAACTCTAAATTAATTATTACACATGTACTGCACTTTCAAGTCGCTTCTACTGTCACTGCTAAAGGAGTAGGAATCAGTATGTCGGCTCCAGAGGCACGTTCTCCTCCATTTGGGAAATTTGTGCCATCGCCATAAATACGAGCTAATTCATCATTTATCTGAGGAAGAGGGAAGGAAGGAATAAGGGATGGGTTAGGGATCAGGAAGATAAGGGAATAGGGTCGACATAATCGCATAAGCGTATCACAACGGGCTCAAACAGGGCCCTGAAAAGGGCACTGTAAAAAACGCATAAAGCATAAAGTAAGCCTATAGCTACTTACCACAATGGGTTCAGAACAAAAGAAAATCCTGAAGATTCAGGCTTCTTAGGCCAGTTACACTTAATCAAGTGTTTACCAAATAGTCGGAAACGCAGTTGCGTAAAAACTGGATAATTACACATCAAATAATACGAAGTTCGATAGTCGGATTCTCAGTTAAGATATACAAATGAAACAACCTGTTAAGGCGTGTCGTTGGCAAAAACATTAGTATGAAAATCACATTAAGTTATCTCAATTGCGCTTCTGTTACGAGATTCCTTAAAAGTGGCGACTAGTCTCCCGCATGGGGGCATCCACAAACACTCAATTTCCTAATCGCTGCTTGACGAACTGTCGAGAATAGATGTCGGGTTTTGAGCATTTGGTAAATCCCATTGGAAAACACTACATTAGAGAAACAGGAAAATACGTGCGACTTCCAATATGGAATCGAAAAATAAGTAAAAGGAAATCGTGTTAAGTACTGTTCCTTCTAATTTTACTAAGAATTTGCATCCTTTGACAGATACGTATTTCGACCTCAGCTGTAAGTTCTTCTTCAGTGTCTTGTACTTGACTCGACTCGACTCGAGTCGAGTCAAGTACTATCGATGTCTTTCAAGTTCATACGAAGATGTAATATCCACACATCTGGAGAAGTGAGTATCGAAAAAGTATTTCAGGGAATCATCATCAGAGCCAGTTAATTGTCGCTCGAGGCATGGGTAAAACGCACAATGCGAAACCATATAGATGTTAATTAAAGCTAAGACACCTAGATAGAAATCCCTTCTACGAAAGTAAGGTTCTTGGACTGTAGCTGTTCTTTTATGGTGAAGATTGTTCTGAGCTGTCATAACCATAGCCATTAGACATGATCATACTCTTTCAATCACAACATAAGAAAATAACAACAGCGATAAAAACCAATTCAGTATTGATTGAAGAACGTCAGAGGCGAAGGTACTCAGAGGACACTGTGTTAAATGCATAATGCAATGGCCATATAATTAAAGCTAATAAACAACATACTGATAATCCTACCCTTATCAAGCCTCGCAGTTGAGGTTTACGAAGGATAGCTGATTATCTCGGAGAAACAGAAGGTCAACTGCACCATTGCTCCGGTTAGCGCAGTAAGGGCAACATACTGTGGAGGGCGCCCAAGTACTCAGCTTCCGTAAGGCGGTTAGGATTTTACTAGACCTCCCTAACCGTTCATTCCTAGGCACGGTGGTAAGCATAAAGCCGTATCACACCATGAATAAGGGGTCACCTGTTGAATGGGCTCTTACCACCGGAACAGGCGGTCTGTAGTGCTATTCTTAGTCAATTGAGACAATCGCTACCGATACCACACAGCTATCTAGGCTGATCAACTTCATACGGACCCGACAGCCTTTTTCATCATTTACCTGAGGGAGAATGGGACAAGGGATGGGAATTAGCCCGGGAGCGGTCGCGTCGTGTACTGAGTACACACACAATGACAAATGCACGCATGTGGTACACAACGTGAACGCGGTGGTGCTACAGGTAGCCAAAGACGCGACTGCTCGAGGGTTAGGAAAGAGAAAGGTGATGAAAAAGGAAGGAGTGGCCTAGAAGGGGGAATGAACGCATAAGCGCAACATAGCGCACAAGCTAATAGCCAATACTACAACGGGTTTAATCGATGCCCTGAAAACACTGTAAAACACATAAGCGTAAAGAGAGCATATAGCTCATTGGAGGTAGCTTGTGACGTCATGCGACTTTAAATATGACATTTATAGGCACTTCATCGAAAGCATCCTCAATATTCAGGATATCACCCAAGCAAAATCCTCGAAAACGTATACAACTTTGTGTAAAAGAATCACTGTGGATATCCCAAATTGGGAGGCATGTGAGTATACATGAATAGGCATGTTAGCCAGACGAACATCACAGATGTGATACGTTTCAAGCATTTCAGAATGAACGAGGTAACCAGATAAATCTGGAACGCATTCCTTCTTCATACAACGGACGCATTCTTTCGGGATAAAACGTAGCAATGGAAGCGAGTTATCCATAAAATGTGATCACAACCAATTAGTACAGGTTCCCTAGTGTGTTGAGCAGGGACGCCTGAATACGCAACGTTTGCGAAGGAACACTCGACAGTGCAAAGAAGGTCAAATGGAGACTCCTCATCTGACACATGCCAATCATGCCAACCCATGACAAATTCTGCTCATGTAGAGTTGGGTTAGATGCAATTCTATGTTGAGTTATCCATGAACTGTATTACCTAGGTATTCCATCAAACTGAAGCCTCTCAAATTAATGTTTGAGCTACTTCAGATGATATAACCATCGAATTGTCCTTTAGTACTTTTGTCCTTCTACCTTTTGTCATAGATTCCAATAATGGTTGAGTAAGTTGCTCATGGATCTGGGTAAAAGGGTCGATCTTCCTATCTCCATATACGAGGACAATCAAAGCTGCATTCAGCAAGAGGACGCGACGACGAGATTGTGGATCAGCGGTCGAAGCGAATCGATTCGAAATACTGCTTCATCAAGAACCTGAAAAAGGAAACATAATGATCAAGCTATTACTAACGAGATTGAGACTATGCGAACTAGCAGGATCTGTCGCTATGGACATCTAGAAGTGTTTTATTTTGAATGCAGCTGTGAATTTTCTGGTGAATGTTCGGATGTATGCAAATGGGTGAGTTCTTTCCATACTATTATTGTATTTTTTTGTTCATATTTTTTTTTCAATAAATAACTGAGAGCTTTCTTTGTCAATGGCCATTTCGCATAAGTATATCGTATGTCAGGCACGAAGATACTTTATGCCCAAGCAAGATTATAAGTGCCAGTTATTACTTTTGTTTTACAATGTTATTTTAAAGAAAATTAAAATTTTGTTATTCATTCCCACCTGGGCGATCATTTGTCGGAGGAGAGACGTTTGAAGCATCATTATATTCGATTTGCTTGCCTCAGAATGATATCCCCGGTGACAGCATCTTACACCATCATTTCGATTCGCATCGTTTCACATCACTCCTCTGTGGAGTGTGGAAGGCAGTCCGTGGATGCCACGAATTAGAATATCCTCTCCAGCGGAACAATAATCGAACGTCACGTCACGTGCAGATCTCAGAAAGCAAGATATATCTAGTTGGTAGAGGGAGGTCGCAAACAAAGTCGTCCCTTTTTCTAGCGCAGCTTTGATCCCCATGTGAATTTGGCTACAATTGGTTGCGAACAAATAGGTTAGGTTGGTTTGGTATACCTAGGTATGCGACGAAAGATGGCAAGTTGTCGAATGCGATGTTTGCTCCTGATCGGAATTTTAAGTAGTTTTGGCACGTCTGCTTGCTAGCTCTTATGCGATGCGGTGGCGTCGCCGACGATGATGATTTGACATCTGTTGGTTTGATCACTGCGGCAAAGTTGATTTCCACCGGTTTGAAATGTAACAATCACTGCTCTATGGAAGTTTAATGTGTTTCTAAACCGTGATTGTTTTTCCACAATTTTCAATTGTGATTTCAGGATGTATATTCTTTTCGTGTCATAAGATTGTATAATAAAGAAGTTAAAACCACAACTGAAATTCTTTCAAGCCTTGTTAATGTGATGGAGACGCATGATGTCTCGTAGAGGTAGGTAGGACTGACCGATTACCCCGTGTTATCTCTGTAAATTCCGTGATATTCAATACAAATTATTTGATTGGAGCTTCACAAAGCAACTCCCTTAATCCATAAAGTGGTTGATTTTGCTATTAAAAACAAACTATTTGAACAGAAGTGAATGGTTGTTTACGAACGCGAACCGCAAAAAAACTCCCACTTCAAAATTCAGAGCTTCTGATTCTGATTTAATTATAGAGTGGCAAAACATGCAACCATCACCCAATCTCGTTTCACCATTTTTTCGTTCTTACTATGGCTGTCTGTACGCGCGCTTCAACTAACCTATTACTCTCTGTGCATCACCAGTACGGCTGATGGTTGGACGGTTCAACGTGCCCTACTTTGAGCCATCCCAACTGCAGTACATAGCTGGTTGAAGCTTTTTTCGCTTTGGTCGGTCATCATCATCATCATCACTGCTGCATGCAATGTTCTGCCGAACCAGCCAGAATGATGGTGCTGGTGGTAACCACAATGGCGTGTGTACAATGCACTTGAACGAACGCGTGTTGCTGAAACAATCACGTCACGTTCGATTATCCGGCAATGGGTATCAGTTTGAGAAGCATGATGTAGTTTTTTTTTCGTTATGGTGCGCTATTAGCGCTTGGGTGGTTGGTTGTTAGGTAAAAACCAACAAGCTCCGGCGGGCGTTTTTCCCGAAGGAATGCTCGTTTGGCTTGTATGTACTGTTTATGAGTTAGTGGAGAGGGCCTAAATGATGTGATCATTAAGATTCAGGAATTTTGGAAGAGGAAATGTACCTCGCCACAACACTCCATCCTTTGCCGCATTCCACATTTGCCAGATCGTTCTGCATTTGGTCCGCCCATTTTGCCAACTGCCCTTTAAGTCTTTTTGTACCATCCGGATCTGTTGTGGATATTAGCTTTGCAGGGTTGTTGTCCGGCATTCTCACAATATGCCCTGCCCATATAATCCTTCCGGTTTTTACCATCTTCCTGTTTTTTTTTTATTCTTAATCATTTAACCTAATTACAGCTCTATTGTCCACTAGGGCACTACGTGAGCGATTTCAATTGACAGCTGCACTTACATTTTTGCACAGCGCCTAGATGTGTATTCTATTCTACTTTTATCGAACTGGTTGCCTTTCTGCTGCTTTCACATTTCTCCTCTATACATGGTAGAAGGATGAGCACAAGGATGATGGATGGCCGTTGTTCCTTTCCAGTCCGATTGGGGGTCCAATTATGAGTAGCAGTTCGCCGATGTCCAGGTATCCGGGTCCGTTTGAGCCACGGGGCTCAGAAGAGGGTCAGTGCCAGCCGCTCTTGGGGGAAGAGCAACTGACGAAAAATTGCAAGTGCCGGGGCTGGGAATCAAACCCATGACCATCCGCATATAAAGCGAACGTGTGACCAACTACGCCACGGGCCCCGGCAGCCATCTTCCTGATGCTAGGTTCGACGTAGAGTTCAGCGAGCCGCCACATCATTCTCCTGCACATCGCCAAAGATGGTTCTAAGCACCCGATGTTCCACTATGGGGCAACTCTATACAAACAGGTGGTCACAAATATTTATGCATCAATTTTAAAATGTCCTGCCTCTATTTATAGGGTTTATGCCTTAAATATATGAAAAATACGTCATCTCTTCTTGTTTGTGACTCACCATTTGACTTGACCTGCCTCGCTTCAATTTAGTGTTCTTTGAGCACTTCCACAGTTATTATTTGAAGGGCTTCCTTTGCCTGCCATTGCATGAATTTGTACATTGTGTGGCAAGTACAATGATACACTATGCCCAGGGAGTCGAGAAAATTTTTCCGACCGGATCGGGAATCGAACCCTTCGTCTCCGGATTGACAATCCATAACCTTAACCACTAGGCTAACTGGAGACCCCAAAAACGCGTCATGAATACTTCTGTTGAAATATCCTGAATGTCCAAATGTCATTTCAAGCTGCCAAAAATGTGGTCTCATTAATTGAGGGGTTTTAGAAATTTAAATAAACATTTGATCTACCGAGAGAAGCGGTTCCTCAGAGGTGTTTAATGGGCAATAGGGTGATTTTGTATTGGAATAACTCAAGCTCTACACTGCAAATTTTGTTTACTGGTATTCAGCAAACTTTGCTGTTTTTTTTTGTGCTGATTTCATTCAGCAATGCGAATTTACTGAATATCAGCAATTATTTTTCAACTTGCTGAACCATCCGGCAATTTTGACAATTTATTTTGCTGTTTTTTTTGTGCTGGAAGCGTTTCAAAAAATTTGGTGTGTGGGCTCTCTTTCGCTTTATGCGTTATTACAGTGCTCTTTTCAGGGCGTTGTTTGAACCTATTGTGGTACGCTTATGCGTTAGTATCCTCTTCCAGGGTACTTTTCCTATTTCCCTACCTGTCATTATCCCTATCATTATCTTTATTTCCTTCCTTTTCTTCCTTTTAATTTATAGTTCGGCAATTTAGTATACACATTCCTTAGGATGTGGAGGTGGTAGTAGGGGTATTGAAATTCAAGATGGTGGCTTAGGTTCCAAGGTAAAGTGACCAGACGTCCCGGATTGTGCGGGACAGTCCCGGATTCAAGCAGCCTGTCCCGCATTTTCAAGCGTCCCGGAAACGTCCCGGATTTAAACATTTGAGCAATTATATTCATGTTGAACATTTTTGAAATAAACTTCTATCTTTTCTAGCTAATTGGAAAAAAAGAAGTTTATTATAGAATTCTGCTTAAGATATTATATTATGCTTCTTTGATTTTCCATGTAAAAAATCATTCCCATATCAATTTGTCTTTTTTCCATTATTTCCTTGTACATGCAGGGGATAGACAAAATATCGGGACAGGCAAATTTTTCACCTTTCAAAAAATGTTCAACCAGCTGTAACTTTTTGAAAAGTGCATTAAATATTCTCAAAATTTTACTGTAAGTTCATCAACTAGTTGTGTATCAGTGATCCAAATTTAAAAGTTATAAAGATTCTTGGAAAATGTAAAATTATCCGATAGCCAACTTTGAGCTGTTATATCTCCGGATTCAATGAGCCAATTGCAATGAAATTTTGACCATTCATGACTTATATAATGAACTCTGAAAAACATTTGACTTAACTTAAAAATATTAACAGGAGAAAAAGTTATAACGATTTTATTTTTTTCACGTTTTTTTAGTAAATCGGTAAAATTTTATTGGCGGCTATGTTGTTAGTTTCCTTCAAAACACATTTATATAAGTCAATTGAAGGGAAATTGAATGAACTATAATTTGCTAATTGAATTATGAAACAATGTTGAAGTTTTGCGTAATTTGCTGATTTATTCGAAAAATAATCTAATCGTTATAATTTTCTTCCGTGTTAAGAATTTTAAGTTAAGTCAAAGGTTTTTCACAGCCCATTATATAAGTAATAAATGGTCAAAATATCATTGCATTCGGTTCATTGAATCCGGAGATATAACAGCTCACAACAGCTTTTTATTACTTCGTGAAGAATGGCCCTATCTTTTCCAAATTTAGACCTCTCATACACAACTAGTTGATGAACTTACAGTAAAATTTTGAGAATATTTGATGCACTTTTCGAAAAGTTACAGCTAGTTGAACATTTTTTAAAAAGTGAAAATTTTGCCTGTCCCGATCATTTTGTCTATCCCCTGTAGTTACCTAGCCAGGGGATATCGGGATATGCCTCCTTCAGAGCCCAAATTTGTGGAACAAATTTTTTAGTTTAAAACCCTTTCTAACTAAAAAAATTTCGGCTGCGCCACTTTCTCGCGGTAACACTGCTGTATATGGCAGCATTATTCGTTGCTGTTTACGCAATGTGAGTATTAAGTTAAAAAAAAATGTTCCATTAGACATCGAAAACCAGCCCCAAATTAAGTCCTTACTGGGAAAAACTTACGTGAATTTTAATGATTAACATGTTGTCCCGCATTTGAGCAAAATATATCTGGTCACTTTATTCCAAGGTGACGGTCCATCTCCATCTCCAGAATATGTGCTCTTAAAGGCAATGCTGCTTCGGATACTATGCAATATGGGTATCTATCGATCGGGCATGATGAGTAGAAGTCAAAAATTCATATTTAACGCCATTTTGAAATTCAAGATGGCGGACCATATCCAAGATGGCGGCCACGGAATGGTAATTTGAGCTATGGTACCATGCAACATGGGTATCTATCGATCGGGCTTGATTTTTTTGTTTTGTTTTTATTTATGTGTATTTTAACTTAGAGCTAATTCTACACTAATCGGGCTTGATGAGTAGAAGTCAAAAATCGATATTTGGCCCTATTTAGAAATCAAAGGTGGCGGACCATATACAAGATGGCGGCCATGGAATGGTAGTATGGGTATCTATCGATCGGGCATGATGAGTAGAAGTCAAAAATGAATTATCCGACGCCGATTTGAAACCTAAGATGGCGCACCATATCCAAGATGGCGGTCACGGAATGGTAGTTTGAGCTGTAATATAATGCAATATGGGTATCTACCGATCGTGATTTATGAGAAAAAGGGTAGAGGGTCATGGTAGATGGTAGGGTAGCGGGTAGGATAAACGATGGAGCAGACGGTCGGGTAGAGGGTTTGAGTGAAGGATAGAGTAGAGGGAGTGAAGTAGAAGATTAGGGTTGAGGATAGGGTGGACGGTAGGGAAGAGGGTAGAATATAGAGTAGGGTTAAGGGTAGGAACGATATTAGAGTAGAGAGTAGGGTAGACGATACGATTAAGCACAATATACATAGACTAGAGGATACGGTAAAGGATAGGGCAGCGGTTATGGTAGAGGATAGAGGGTAGAGGGTAGGGCAGATGGTAGGGTTGAAGGTTATGATAGAGCGTAGGATAGAGGGTTGGAATAGAGGGCAAAGAAGACAGTAAGGTAGAGGCTAGAGAGTAGGGTAAAGAATTGAGATGAGATTAGATGAGCTGAGGTTTTTTTTCGAGATACCTTCAGGAATTCATTCCAGGATTTCTTTAGGTATTCTTTTCGAGAATCTTCTCAGGTTTATTCCCGGGATTCCTTCAGATATTGCTTCCAAGATAGCTGTACGTATTGCTCCGGAGTTCTCTTCAGGGATTGTTGCCGGGGTTGCTTTGGAAAATCCTGAAAGGATTCTTTTAGTTATTCTTTTCAGCATTCCTTCAGGGATTTGTGCTGGAATTCCTTCAAAGATTCCTTCCAGGATTCCTGCTGTTATTCCTTTAGGGATTCATCCCGAAAAAAAAAATATGAAAAAATATGTATTTCTTCCGAGGTTTTTTTCAGGCAATCCTAAATCATAGAGACATCTTCTATGGTTCTTGCAGGAATGCCTGCTCAGCTTCTGGCTCGCATTTCTGTCATGATCTCTCTAAGGATTCCATCAGGTATTCTTTACGGGATTCCTTCAGGAATAACTTGCATTTCTGCCAGAAATGCTTCAGAAAATACTAAAAGGATTCTTTCAGAAATTTTAATCCTCAATCGGGATTCATGCAGCAATATCTTCCGGGATTTCTTCTGTGATTATTTCAGGGATTCCTACCAAGCTTTCAGATGAGATTCCCTCAGAACTCTACTAGATATGCCTCTCAGAATTCCTTCAGTAAATCCTCCTGGGATTCCTTCGGGGATTTTTACCGGGAATGTTCATCCCCCCAGCGTTATGTTTTCCAGACTTTTGTACGTAATTCTAAATTGCAATTGGTAGATCGGATAAAATTGAGTTTTTGGGTAGTTTATCATTTTTCATATAGTCAAAAGACACATTATCTTTTCGATGTAACTTTGATAGTGCCCAGAATAACACCATAAAACCCATTGTTCACGAATAAAAAATCATGATGTAGTACAAACATAAGTGAAGAAGCCATGTAGAGTATATCTGGTTGAAATTTTATATCAAAACATGGAATGATGATGAACCTGGGCATGTTAGTGGAATACCTGTAAGTACGAGACACCGAAGACAACCTTATAGTTGAGGTAGAAATACGTATCTTTCAAAGGATACAAATTAACAGGAATAGTACTTAATACAATTTTCTTTTTAAAACATGCAAAATTTCTGGAAAGTTTACGTATGCCGAGTACGTAAAAAGAATTTGTGGGGTGCTGAAGAAAAAACTCAATTACTTTATTAGAAATCATTATCTGTCTAAAATCTAACTTCTATAGTATTTTAACGTTTGGTTATGCTACACATAGTGAGTTCTCTTTATTTGATTTTTTAAAAATTGAGAAATGTTGAGCACTGCAGTCGAAATTACATGAAATTACAAGAACCACGCATTGCATACTTTTAGGCGTTTATCGAGTTATATTTCTGCCCCAATTTATAAGTCCTTTTGCTATTATTTTTGAATGATTATCATCTCTCTCACTTGTTTAGAGCTGTATTGTATCTATACGGATCAGAATATAACTATAGCGTAGAAGTTGTGCTGGAATAGAACTCGAGAAAATTATCAGATATTGAGGACCTACAATGAAGATTTTTTTTGGAACTACACCATAGAGACTTCCATTTTTTTCGTCAAATCATGCTTATTTTATTGGAACTTGACCTTTGATAACAAATTTATTTGAAGATTTGAATTGTGAGACACCTTGGGCGTTAACGGGTTGAACTCGATGAACAGGTGGTGCGTAGGATCCTGGTATACGTGGCAGTTTTTTGAGAATTTGCCGTACGGTGAAGATTTGGTTCGTCGTCGAGCGGCTGTCGATAAAGCCGGCTTGATAACTTTCCGCGAACTCGTTTACTTTTGGTGAAAGATGACGGAAGATGATCTTTGAGATCACTTTGTAGGTGGCATTCATAATTGTGATCGCTTGGAAGTTCTCACACGCCAACATGTCACTTCTTGTATATGGCCCATTTTGGATGAGTTCAACTCCGATACCACCCTTATCAGCTGACTTATTGTTCTTGAGCTGCTGGAAGCATCTTAACTTCCCTCAACGTGGGATTTGGGTCGTTGTTGCTTTCTGATGTACTGACGTAGTCATTTCTTTTGCTGTCTTGGTTCTCTTTGTCTGCGCTCCCCGCACCATTCGGGTGTTCGTCGTAGTGCTGCTTCAATATTTCACTTCACGTCCGTACGTCAAGATGATCTCGTCGTTAACCCTGGGTATTTCGGCTCGCGGCACAAAGCCTTTGCGAGATGCGTTGAGCTTCTGGTAGAACTCCGTTCCACATACCCAACGTTTGTCGTGGATGACGACGTCTTTGATAACGTTGGTAAACAACGATACTGCATCAAATGACACCAGTACGTGGTCTGTCGGTATTGTCAATTGATTGACGTATGCGCAGAACGTTTGTGAGTCAACAGCATTATACTGACTCTCGAAAGAATTTTGCTGTGACATACTGCTATGAACTTACTCAATTGGTACGTTAGAGATGTTGTGTTGGGAATCGCTGGTCTAATCGGCAAGCTCGCCTAGTATGCCTTGGGCTGTCCGTGTTTACAGTATATTCGTATACATGTCCAGTTTGTAAAGTTGGACAGAAAACGTCGGAATGGTCCCTGTGGCCGAAGTTATTCGAGTGGGTCACTGGGTCAGATGCTTATAAAACGCTGTTTTTCGGTACACAGCGTATTTTCCATTATGATTCGCAATCAAATTCTCTTTATTTCTATTTTAACTTACACCTCTACCATGGAATATGTCATGTCGTTCCACCAGTAATACCTTATTTAATTTATCCAAGAATTTCAAGAATCCTAGAACTATTCTGGGATTTTCTCTAGACATTCTTGTTGGGATTCCTCGAAATATTCTTGATAGGATTCATCCAGCAACCACTGCTGTGACTTCTCCTTCTGGTTTCTTGCAGAAATACCCTAAAGTTTTTTTTTTCAGGAATTCCTCCAAAATTTCTGTAGGGATTCTCCCATGAATGCCTCTATGGGTTATTCCATGATTTCTTCTCCGTTTTCTTACTGGAAATCGTCTTCAGATTCCTTTGAGAACTGTTGAAATTTCTCCTGGAATGCCCATTGGATTTCTCCAGGAATACGTGGTGGGAATTCTCTAGGAAATCTCGCTGGGATTCCTCAAGTAATTTCTGACATAAATCATTCAGCAATTCCTGCAGAATTCCTAAGAGCAATAACTGCAAAAATACCATCTCGAAATTATTGTGAAATCCCTGCAAGAATGTTTGGAGAAATCCTGGTAGGACCCTACTAACAAAAGTAGCTGGATAAAAGCTTATGGAGCAAACGTCCTTGGAAGAAAGCTCGTTTAAGCTCTTATTCAGCAAAAATGTTAGTTGGGGAGTTCCTGAAGGAATCCCAGGTAGAATTCTTGTAGGTATTCCGAGAAGAATTCCTAGAGAAATCATGAATACAATTTCTGGACGAATCCTTGGATAAATCAATTGAAAAATCAGGCAGTCCTGGAGGAATTATAAGGGAGCATCCACAAATGCATTTTTGGTCAATTTATGACACCCCCTCCTCCTTGTAGCCTATTTTACCTAGTCAGAGACTCCCCCACCCCATAAAATGATACGTCATTAAAAGATTTCTCAAAAGATTTCTCCAGTTATTCTTGTAAAGATGAATTCTGGGGTTCCTCCAAAAAATCCTCTTAGGATCCCTCCAGGATTTCTCCCTGGAATTCTTCTCCAAAGATTCCTCTAGGAATTCTTCTTGTAATACATCCATAAACACCATGGATTCTTTCAAAAACTGCTTGTAGAATTTCTTCGGGAATTCTTCCTGAGATTTGAAACATGTTCAGCAGAAATATCTCCAATTGTTGCTCTTGAGAGACCTCCAGGAATTCCTGGACGAATCTCCACAGATATTGTATGGAAAACCCAGGAAAATAATCCTGGAGGATTTATACCTGAAATGTCTAGAGAAACCCCAGCAGGAGTCCTAGAGCATTTGCAGCAGTAGTGCCTGAAATAACCTGAAAGAGGATTCCCAGTAGGAATACCTTATTTCTGGAGAGCTACAGCAGGAATTACTGGAGGAGTTCCTAGTAGTAATACCAAAACAAAGAAAACCTTGGGTGAGTACTTCCAGAAATTTATGGAGGAATCCCAAGAGAAATTTCTGGAGGAATGCTAGCCAGAAGCTCAGGAGAACTTTCTGGATAAATCAACATTTGTGAGTATCGCAGCAATTATTGTGGAAATATTTAGAAAAGTCCTTACGAGTAATTCATGAAGAAATTCATGGAACAATATCTGGAATGGATTCCCTGGAGGAATCCCAGCAGAAATTTCAGATGAAACCCTTGAAGCTTGAAGGTATATGTTCAGCAATCCCAGCAGGAGTCCCCTTATACACATTTCCTCTGCGATACATTCAAGGATTCCTCCAGATATTTTTCCAAGCTATTCTATAGAAATTCCTCTTCTGATTAATTCAGAGCTTTCTTCAATGATTCCTTTAAAAATTTAGCTTAGCGTACCAGCAGAAACTTCTACTTAAAGTTCTCTAAGAATTCTTGCTGAAATTTCTCGAACATTTTCTGCCAGGATTGTTCTTGAAATTCTTTTTGAGTGCCCTCGTAGAATTCCGGCAGGACTCCTAGCTGAAATAGTCTGAATAATCACAACAAAACTTCCTGGTGAATTCTATCAGAAATTTCTGAATGTTTCTCAGCATCACTCCTGGATGAATCCCAGAAAGAATTCTTAAAAGAATTTCAAACTAATTCCCAGCTGGAAATTTTGTAAGAAAATTGCTGAAATATTACTCTAATTTCTAAAATAATATAAATACCCAAAGATTTCACTTCAGGATTTTTAGAGAAATAGCAGCTGTAATCACTAGCGTGGGCAGCTTAAGCTCGTTCTTCTAAACAGACACGAGAAAGATGGGAAGTTTGACAAAGCAAACCTCCCGTTTCTGTCAGCATACGATCAAAGTACCCTCCAGGGTTGGTTACCCGATCTTGTCTAATGTTTCTCGTATTTCGGCCCATGTCACGTAGAGGTAAGGATCGGAAATGTATGGCTGGATGGCGAATACACGTACATGTGCATTTGAAAACATGTGAATCCTAAACGTTTGAGGAAACCGAAGAATCCGATGCAGATGAAGTTCTACCATGATAGTGCTCTTGCAGTAAACAAAAATGTGTCCAACAGACCCATTTGGTTTTGATGGATCGGTTCGAAATAAAAATCGTGTTCCGAAACGTTTCCTAGCTGGATCAATCTGATCTTTTAGGCACACTCACCTAAACTAGCAAGAGCTCTATATGCTCAGTGTTTGTGTAAAACTACATTTCTAGCTGTTATGGATATATGTAAGATGTTACCAATAAATTGATTTAAGACAAATAAATGATGATTATGAACACTAATATGGAACTTCGATTTCTTTGAGGGTTGCGAGCTGAATGGAGTGGAGACGCATGGTTGCCCATATTATGTGAGATCTACCTCTCGTACGTAATGCCTTCTAGGCACGTACAATGCTAAAAACAAAGAGTGTTCTGAAGACTCGCGAAAATATATCATGCTCGCGCATTGCTGTTTAAATGAAAAAAAAAAAAAAAAAACTGATGATCCCGCATAAAACGATTACATTCTGTTAATTGATTTTGGACCACGCGTTGGTGAAGTTCGTCTTAGATAAAGCGAGCAAAACTTGTCCACCAGATCAAAATGACGATTTCGTTCTTGGTACAAAGATTCCCATTCTGTCTGAAAGGCAATTGGAAAAAGTCATAACGAAGTTAGACGATGGGAATGAACTTTCCAATTAAAACTAATGGATTGCGCTTGAGGTAGGAACAAACCACTTGAAACTGCGGCGCTGGTGCTGTAGTAATTAGTGCACGGTGAAATGAAAATTGGCTTTAAATTTAACCCACCATCAGTCGCTTGCGTGTACTGAGTACACGCGTCTCAGAAAAATGCAAAAAAATAATCGAAATTCGCACCAAATTGAACCGGGTGTTGGTCCTATTCCAAGATCCACTCTTCTTCTAGTTAGTAAGGCAGAAAAAAGACGAAAAAATGCACGGGAAGTACTCGAAAAATACGTAATTCTAACCTCACATTTTGAATGTGTACTCAGTACACCGGCGCGACCGCTCGTGTAACTTTTTTTTGAACCAGACCGTTACACGAGCGGTCGCGTCGTGTACTCAGTACACGGCATACGCTTTCAATTATGGTTTATATGCTTTACTAGATACAATGTTAGTGTCTTCGACAAAAATGTCCAACTGGATAATGGGCGTCTGATAGTAGACATGTGGAACCGGTCAACACGATCTGGTCCTGTCCCGGGTGTCGGAATGGCCCTCGCGGGAACCTGTTTCGTGGACATTTCAGTTATGGCACCAAAACTAGGCATGCGACGGCTCCATCTTCATGATTTTTCATGTACATCATCTTAGTAACCGTGGAAAGTACCAGTGCCCTTCCTTGGCCAACTCGTGGCCACCGGAATGTGCCCTGGAGGAACCTGTTTCGAGGACATTTTGACCATGACACCAAAACTAGGCATGCGACGGCTCTATCTTCATGATTTTCCATATCAATCATCTTAGTAACCATGAAAATGACTAGTGACCTCCCTGGCCGTCCCGTGGCCACCGGAATGTACCCTGGAGGAACCTGTTACAAGGACATTTTGACCATGACGCCAGAACTAGGCATGCGACGACTTTATCTTCATGATTTTTCATATCCATCATCTTAGTAATAATGAAAATGATCAGTGACCTCCCTGGCCAACCCGTGGCCACAGGAATGTACCCTGGAGGAACCTGTTTCGATGACATTTTGACCATGACGCCAAAACTAGGCATGCGACGGCTCTATCTTCATGATTTTCCATATCAATCATCATAGTAACCATGAAAATGACTAGTGACCTCCCTGGTCAACCCGTGGCCACCGGAATATGCCCTGGAGGAACCTGTTTCGGCTTTGACGCCAAAACTAGGCATGCAACGTCTTTATCTTCATGATTTTCCATATTCATCATGTTAGTAACCATGAAAAGGACCAGTGACCTGCCTGGCCGTCCCGTGGCCACCGGAATATACCCTGGAGGAACCTGTTACGAGGACATTTTGACCATGACGCCAGAACTAGGCATGCGACGACTTTATCTTCATGATTTTTCATATTCATCATCTTAGTAATAATGAAAATGATCAGTGATTTCCCTGGCCAACCCGTGGCCACAGGAATGTGCCCTGGATTAACCTGTTTCGATGACATTTTGACCATGATGACAAAACGAGGTATGTGACAGCTCTATTTTCATGATTTTCCATATCCATCATCTTTGTAACCAAAAAAAAAAACGGTGAGTGACCTCTCTGGTTAACCCGTGGCAAGGGGGTATACAGCTTTGCTCAGAGCAAGCTTTTGTTGATCGAGCAACTGTGAGTTGCTCCCTGTTGCTCCCAAATTTGCTTTAACATTTTCCGCTGATCCAAGTAGTCAGACGTATGCCAAACATTCGACCCGTCAAACTTGGTTGGATTGGAAGTCTTAGGCCTGAATCCTGAGCCATAAAATCTAAGATGATGGGACTTGGGAGTAGGAAACGTGAGCTCTGCTACATATGACACGACATTCTTCAAACTCATAATGACCAAGAGCTACATACGTATCAGAGGCACGTGCTCCTCCTACATATCTCAAAGTCAGTTTTTCCGGCGCCCGGCATTTCCCGGGCTCACAGAAACATGAACGAAACAACGAAACTCTAGTGAAAACTTGTGAGCTTCGTGATTAGTGGTCGTCGTCGAACCGTTTCGTAAGCCTTGGAGTATGGGTTCGAATTCCCCGCTCCAGTCGGTGAAAATTTCAAATGAAAAATTCTCCACTGAAACACTATACGTTTCGTGTGTTGTCCGTTGTTCGATGTCAGTGATCGTAAAATCTATGTAAAACGATGTAGTCTTTCTTTTTAACTCCTAGTCAGTTACAAGCTGAGTTCTGCATATTGCAGACAATCCTTTTTCACACCCGTAGGTGAAATCCGGTGCACAACTTCTTAGAAACATAAACCACCAGAAAGAACATCTTCTTTTATTTGTGCCAGATTTGGTTCACGGAATTGTAGAATTAATTATATTTTGCAACATTTAAACAAGAAATAAACACAAACATCGATGAGGTTTCCTGATACCCTGCTAGCGGTACGGATATTTTTCGCAGCGTAAATAAACAAATCCTATGGTTTCCATGTACAGCTAACGCCTAGGCTAACGCTGTGTGTAACTCCGAGCAAAGCGAGTTGCTCAGAGTTACTCAAAAGCTACTCATGATCAGTCTCGAGAGCAAAAGCTGTCTTCCCCCTTGACCCGTGGCTACCAGCCATGCAAGGGCTCTATCTCCATGATCTTCAATTTTTTTTCTTTTTTGTGTAACGTCCGTACTAGGGCGAAGCCTGATTCTCAGCTTAGTGTTCTATTCGCACTTCCAGAGTCATTAACTGAGAGCTTCCTCTGCATATAATCATTTTGCATGTGTATATCGTGTGGCAGGCACAAAGATACTCTATAACGAAGGAAGTCAAGAAAAAATCCTTCACGAAAAGTTCCTCTACCGACCGCGAATCGAACCTGTCACCATCAGCATGCTTATACTGAATAATCACGCCTTCACAACTGTGGCTATAGTGGTTTTCTATCTTCATGATATTTCATGTACATCATCTTTGTAATCGTAAACAGTGCCAGTCACCCCTCTGGTTAACTTCTGGCCACTGGAATTTGCCCTAAAGAAACCTGTTCCGAACACATTTTGCCCATGTTGCCAAAAAAAGGCATGCTATGGCTCTTCATGTTTTTTTTTCGTATTTTTTCATCTTCGTTACCAAAATAGGACCAGTGACCTTCCTGTTACACTAGTGGCCACTGGGGGTAACGGTTACCAAGACAATGAATATAAAAATTATGAAGATAGAGCCGTCCTCTAAGACATGTTCCGGTGACCACGGGTTTATGCTAGGTATCGCTCAAGTAATTTCTGTTCAGTGCATTATTTTTTCTTTATCGGTACGGTCAAGACATTCAACACAGAGAGCTCTATTTGAATTAACGTTTCTTCTCAGTTCCGTACTGGAGTCAAGAAAAATCAAAACCTTCCTCATTTCTTGAGCGATTCCTTACCTGAACTTTCCACAAATCCAGAAAGGCAAAAAAAAACTTGCGAACTGCATACTTCTCATGATGCAAGGACGCTGCACAGTGGTTCCACCATAGGTCTAAAACTTTGATCACAATCAACTGTGATATCATTGTGGTAACATAAAGTTTATTGATTTTTTTTAAATTTCAGTCGTTTGCATTCATTACTCTACCATTCAGCATGTATTTAGTTGATTGTGTTCGATTCTTATATGGTTGAAAATAATGTGAATGTAAAATTTAGATGCTATACTTTATCATCTTATTTGTATAAGTGTGACTGGCTTATGATTTTTCAACTAAGTCTAAAAAACTGAAAATTTTAAACAAGCCGGAAAAATGGTAAGATCGTAAGAGGATTTCTTCAGACGTTATTTTGTAAAGCTTCCCTATAATATAAAACAATAATTTACTGACGAGTTCAGCTGCGACCGTTTGCGACTAGATTAGTCACTTAAGAGTCGTACCTTTAATGCACTGAAAACTGACAGCTTTTACCCTCTCTATACATAACATTTCACTATTCTTAAGCAGCTGTGAGTACCGTGGATCGCTCAAACTAATATCAGTATACAGTCATACCTCGATATAACCTAACAACAAAAATTATATTATTCACCCAACAATGATTTCAGCCTTTCTTACATGTTTTTTGATCGTTGTATTTTATATACCTATCTTCAAATGTCAATTTTATAGCATACCTTTTTAAATCCAACTATTTAAACCAATATCGCATAAAACAAGATTCTTTTCCATTTTTACATCTCGAACTGCTCAAGCGTCAAACATTATCTGTTCATGTGATTATAAGTAAATCCCCTAGCAGGTTGCGTTGGAGTATACATCATTTCATTTACAGCAGTGGAAAATGCAAAATTTCTGATCCTCTTGGGATTCCTCCAAAATTCACTCGGAAATTCACCCAGGAGTTTCAAACTTTTCCATTTACTCCTACTGGCTTAAATCTGCTAGAATTTCTCTAAAAATGGCTTTGAAATTACTCCAAAAGTGCTCGATATGATTACTCCGGGAATTTCCCATGGGGTTTCTCTAGGATTCCTCATGGGATTCCAGGGATATTTGCAAGGATTCATCCTGACATTCCCTTAAACATTTCTACTGGGATTCTCCCAGTCATACCTGCAATGCTCTAATACATAAACTATTCCTGCTCAAGAAGTATTTGCTAGAATTTGCTGGAACTTATTCTGCACATTTTGAACTCTCTTATAAAATTTTACCAGGGATTTCACCGGTAATTCTTCCGAAAATTCATGCTAAGATTTCGCAAAACCTACCAGGAATTTCTTCAGAGATTCAATCAAAGATTTCTGGTTCCAGGAAACCCTGTTGAATTACTCTAGGGATGCCTCATTTTTTTTTTTTCAAAGCACTTCTTTTAATGATTCCTTCCGGAATTTTCCCTTTTCCATGGATTCTTGCTGTGATTCCTCTAGAAGTTTCCTTCGAATTCCTCCAGAAATTCCCTTTGGTACTTCACCTGGCATTTCTACATAAATTATTCATGTGATTAATCCATGAATTCCTTTAGGAATTATACCAAGAATACCTTTGCATATTTCGGTAGAAATTCATCTGGGGATATATCACGGAATTTCACCAGAAAAATAACAAGAAATTTCACTAGGGATTTATCACAGAATTTGTTAAGCGATTTTCTGCGGGGTTCTTCTAAGACTTGCCCCGGCGTTATAACTCGCAGTATCGCATGAAACCGAATTTGCTTCCACTGCTGTCTCCTGTCATGTCTTTTGGAGTTTCAAGGCTATGTATGCTTCAGTAGGAATGATATGTCAAGAATAAGTACAGTATACTGCAGTAGACGTTCAGTTGGTGCGAATGGTTTAACTGCAATGCTTTTTACCTGTAAGTCAGGTAAGTGCAACAAATTTGGAGTTATCGCACCGCCAAACGTCAAAATGGTGTGCCATCCCAAGTAACCACGGTGCTGAAGCCTTATTGCATGCAGCTATACGGTGTATTTAGAGCAATCATTACTTTACATGCAAACTTAAGGTTGATTTAAAGTGGAAATGAGCAATTATAGAATCAAATTAAGATTATACTGGTATAACCTTGATTCAGTCGCATAATTGCCATTTCCACTTATATTGAGATGAAGGTTACGTAATATTAAGTTACTTAATATCGAGGCTACGTTATACCAAGGTATGACTGTATGCAAATCATTTGGTAATCAAAACTACAAAACTACAAGCTACAAAATTCGGCTCCGTGAAGCAAAAAAACTATTTTTTATTTCTTTCTACTCGAGAATTACAAAACTAAAAATAAGATTGAACCCATTTTTTATAAACAATACAAAAAACGCTTTTGGGAGGCAAGTATACATTAAATTAACAGATCCATCATGCTATAAGTGAAAATCATATGTATGACCGCCCTCATATAGAGTAGGAACTGTGAGCGCTGGTCTTTTTCACGGTTACTAAATCGCCAATTATTGCAAACCTTAAAAACTCGTTGATTGTTGCACACTCCATGCTTTTCTTATGGGATGTGCAACAATTGGGTTGTTTAATGAATAAAATATTGCTTTTTTCTATAGCCTAAGCGAAAGAGCTCATTTTTCTGAGTATTACGTCAATTTATTGGATTCCAATACCTTTGTTTTGAAGGTCAAATTAACAAAACAGTTTTAAAAATTTCCCCATACAAACTTTAAATGCATTTTAAAAATAGTTCCTGGACTCCAAAAATTATGAAATTTTGAATTTAGACTAATTTTGGGGCGGAGAATCCGATTATGAAATAATCCGGGTACCCCTAAAGAACCCAATTGGCGAGTTTTCAAGGTGTGTAACAATTGGCGATTTACCCAAGATATATAACATCAAAAAGATAGAGCCATTGCATGCCTAGTTTTAGCACCTTGGTCAAAATTGTTCTCAAAACAGGTTCCTTCAAGGCAAAGTCCGGTGACCACGGGTTGGCCAGGAAGGTCACTGAACCAGTAACGGTAACTAAGACAATGGATAAGAAAAATTACGTAGTCGCATGCCTAGTTTTGGCGTCATGGTCAAAATGCCTTCGAAACAGATTCCCCCAGGGTACATTCCGATGGCCACGGAATGGCCAGGGAGGTCACTGGTCCTTTTTTATTATTACTAAGATGATGGATATGGAAAATCATGAAGATAAAGACGTCGTATGCCTAGTTTGGGCGTCATGGTCAAAATGTCCACGTAACAGGTTCCTCCAGGGTACATTCCGGTGACCACGGGATGGTCAGGGAGGTCACTGGTCCTTTTCATGGTTACTAAGATGATGAATATGGTAAATCATGAAGATAAAGACGTCGCATGCCTAGTTTTGGCGTCAAAGCCGAAACAGGTTCCTCCAGGGCACATTCCGGTGGCCACGGGTTGGCCAGGGAGATCACTGGTCCTTTTTATGGTTACTAAAATGATGGATATGGAAAATCATGAAGATAGAGCCGTCGCATGCCTAGTTTTGGTGTCATGGTCAAAATGTCCTCGAAACAGGTTCCTCCAGGGCACATTGCGGTGGCCACGGGTTGGTCAGGGAGGTCACTAGTCATTTTCATGGCTACTAAGATGATTGATATGGAAAATCATGAAGATAGGGCCGTCGCATGCTTAGTTTTGGTGTCATGGTCAAAATGTCCTCGAAACAGGTTCCTCCAGGGCACATTCCGGTGGCCACGGGTTGGCCAGAGAGGCCACTAGTCATTTTCATGGTTACTATGATGATTGATATGGAAAATCATGAAGATAGAGCCGTCGCATGCCTAGTTTTGGCGTCATGGTCAAAATGTCATCGAAACAGGTTCCTCCAGGGCATATTCCGATGGCCATGGGCTGGCCAGGGAGGTCACTAGTCATTTTCATGGTTACTATGATGATTGATATGGAAAATCATGAAGATAGAGCCGTCGCATGCCTAGTTTTGGTGTCATGGTCGAAATGTCCTCGAAACCGGTTCCTCCAGGGCATATTCCGGTGGCCACGGGTTGGCCAGGGAGGTCACTAGTCATTTTCATGGCTACTAAGATGATTGATATGGAAAATCATGAAGATAGAGTTGTCGCATGCCTAGTTTTGGTGTCATGGTCAAAATGTCCTCGAAACAGGTTCCTCCAGGGCACATTCCGGTGGCCACGAGTTGGCCAAGGAAGGGCACTGGTACTTTCCACGGTTACTAAGATGATGTACATGAAAAATCATGAAGATGGAGCCGTCGCATGCCTAGTTTTGGTGCCATAACTGAAATGTCCACGAAACAGGTTCCCGCGAGGGCCATTCCGACACCCGGGACAGGACCAGATCGTGTTGACCGGTTCCACATGTCTACTATCAGACGCCCATTATCCAGTTGGACATTTTTGCCAAAGACACCAACATTGTATCTAGTAAAGCATATAAACCATAATTGAAAGCGTATGCCGTGTACTGAGTACACGACGCGACCGCTCGTGTAACTTTTTTTGATGCGACTGATGGTGGGTTAAACTGCTTACAGGAGAGAATGGGAAAAAATGATAATTGCATAATTGTCGCTCTTGTTGATATCGATGAAATCATTTTCGTTCCGATTGGTGCCCAAATGGTGGAACAAATCTAAATCGACTTTCCCTATTCAACCGGGTTGATTGGCTTGATACTTTAACGAACTGCATCGAATTATGCGGGCAAGGTTGGATGAATCGCAAATTGATAACGCTCGCTCGGAGCGGATCTAAACGAACAAACCGCACCGCTGGCTGGCTGGCACTATGTTGTGGCCCGAAGCTTTTAGCCAATGGCGGGCGTGTGGCCTATCAATTTGTCACAAATGTCAATGGAAATTGATGTGGGTGTACAGAGTACACGCAATACACACAGGCTACAGCCAGCGCGCGCCTAAACGACTAAGTGACCTAGATAGATTAAGAGCTTCGGTGGTTTATCGACAGTCCCTTTGACTGATGATCGCATCAATGATTTATCCGAATTCGCGTGTGGAGCCACTATCAGTTGATCTCTCGTTGCCTCCAATTTTACCATGCATTAGATAACGAACGATGCCTTATGCATGCACGCGTGTGCTGTGTACGCGCGGAATGATTAATGGTTTTGGTTTGTTGGAGTTCCAGCTGTGTGGTGGTGTCATTGTAGCCGTTGACTCCACTAGCTGGGAGAGGAGGTAAACAGTGTTTCAGAAGGATATGATCACCTTTCGGGGACCAGAGCTGTGTTTAAATAAACCACTATCTTATTTTCCCTGCCGTTACACTCTTACACTTTTTTGAGTTGCTCTGCATTACACTTTTGCAGCTCTGCACTATAAAAATTGTTTTTCACTTGCCGTTTCAGTATTATTACGGCCTAGTTATCGTTACTGAATTAAACAATTGCATTATGGCTCATAATGCAACTCATTTCGGTCGCATTACTCACCGTATACCACAAACGAAAAGTCGTCGGCAAAGCCAACCAGGTGGTAATGTGAACCTTAATAAGCCGCCATACGCCGCGTTTCATAATACCATGCCCAGGATTGATCCCAGGAGGTACACCTGCAGAGGTTTTGTGGCTCTTCTCTCCTTTTTCGGTGTCGTCAAGGAGCACCTTGGTTCGAAAGTGGCCCTCTCGATTCCGGCATAGACCTTCCGGGACTCCTTGATGGTGTATGATGCTCTCAATGGCTGCCTTGATAACACTGGCTGTCTACGTCTAGCTTGACAATAGCGCAGTAGCGGACTTCCCTTTGCTTCTTTTGAAGCGCTATCATGGCCACTGATTTGGAGGTTGTGTGTCGTCGTGCGGGAACAATGTTTTCACAAACTTTTGGAACATCTCGAAGAGGGGATGTGAGGGAAACCGTCTTTACCATAACTACCTACTTTTTTAGGCTGCAGGGATTCGTGTTGGCTGACCGGAAGAGATTACCGTAACACGTTTGCTTATGTGGCTTAATATCCTTGTTCAGTGTCAGATTATCCGCCAGTACACTGGTCGGCAACCGTTCCTAGGTAGAGATCGTCTTGGTATTTCTGCATAGCTACGGCAATAACATCGCCGCTATACAGGTCGTCGATGTTTGCCTTCATAAGCAATTATTCCACAAGTGCTAACAAACTATTCGGGGTAGCCATTGGTGACCCTCAACTCGATGCTGGCCTTGAGATCTAGTTCGAGAAGTCTCATACTACTGAGCTTGTTCCCGGGAGCCAGGACCCGTCCGTAAACTACTTCAACTCGAAGGTGGGAGGGGGAGTCTCGCCAATGTCTATGGGTCATATATATTTTCATTTTTTTTGTATGGACAAAAGTCTACGTGGGAGAGGAGGGCTGAGATGAGCGTAAATGGGAGACACTGTGGCTGAATATCAGCCTGTAAGCCTCGGTAGTTACAAAGTATGAATTCTAAATCTTATTATTGCCCGATTTTCGCTAATTGTTGAACGGTTCACTCTGGAAATCAAGGCTTTTCAGGGGCTTTCGAAAAGGTTCCGAAGGAGTTTCTGTTGGGTTCGGGGGTGGGGTTCAGGGTAGGGGGTTGGTTTCAGAGGCTTCAGGGAGATTTAGAAATGGTCTCGGAGGTTGTAGGTTGTTCTCATGGAGGTTCCAGGTATGCTTCAGAGGGGTTTGATTGCGTTTCAATTTGTTTTAGGGGGTTTTAGGTGCGTCATGGCGCTCCAAGAAGGTTTGGAAGTGGATACTCAAGGTTTCAGGGAGCTTTCAAGGAAATTTCAGGGATGTTTCAGCGATTGAAATGATTCAAGGTGTTTCAGGAGGTTTGATTACACATTTAATGGAGTTTTAGCAGGAGTTCAAGAGGATTTTCTGGCATTTCAAGGCGTTTAAGGTGGTTTCAGGGGGTTTCGGAACGGGTCCGAAGAAACCAAATGAAATATCTCGGAAAATAACCCTAAAACCAATCACAGGAGTTCCACTCTGAATATCCTTGATACGTCCCTGACACCCCCTGAAACCTAGTGGAATCCCCCAGAATGCACCAGAAATACTGCCCCTGAGTCTCCTTGAAACTCCTTGAGTGCATCTGAGACTTTCATGAACGCCTGCGAAACCCTTGAGAGCCTTTAAGTCAATAAAATCGCCTGGAACTCTCCAAAAACCCCGAATATCCCAGAGCGCTTCTGAAACGCCCTGAGACCCCTATAACACCATCATACACCTATAACCAGGGATGGGATCATTCATTCACAAAGATTTACATTCACTTGCTACTATCTCAGTTCAAGAGCATTCTATCAAAAAATAATGCATGGATGAATTTAACCTTGTAGTTTTATCTGAAAGTTTTCCGAATAACATAAGGGTCGCACAGGCATACGTGTGAGCTGTGAAACAACTCTCCACGCGGTCAAAGATTTTTAAGTATTAATAATATTAATATTAATATTAATAATAATATTAATATTAATATTAATATTAATATTAATATTAATATTAATATTAATCTATATATATATAAATGAGTTTGAAGTTCCTTTGAGGCATCAAAACTCAAGAACGGATGAACCAATCAGCATGTTTCTTGCACGGTTCGGTTCGTATTCATGGTGACTGTGTTTATATGTACAAAAAGTTACAAAAATCAACTAGAAAAGTAAGAAAATTGATAAAGTACTGATTTTTCATGAGCTGGGAAGGAAATCAACACGATCGAAATGACACCAATCTAGAGTGCGGTGCTATTTTGATCTCAACAGTTGACAAACCACCACAAGACGGCAAGACAAAGTTTGCCGGGACAGCTAGTTTATTATATTTGACGCGGTGAATGTAAATTACATTCACGCCATGGAGAGTTAAGTTTGCTGCCTTCTGTTGATTTAATTATTGATGCTACCCTAGTACAATGTTTTACAAAGTTTCAGGTAAAACAAAAATAAAAAAGTGTTCCATACATTGATTTTCGCTATGATGTTCCTGAAGCGAGTTAACAGCAAGTGAATGTAACTGATTGCAAATAAATGATCCCATCCTTGCCTATAACGCCTTTGAAACACATCTGAAAACTTATGAACCTCTTGAAACAACCTTAAATCACCCGGAACGCCTCTGTAACCCTATGTAACGGTTTTGTAACGTTCCTGAAATCAATCTGAAACCCTTGAAACTCTCTGGAACACTTCACACTTCCTGAGACTCCCCAATACCCCTTAGAATACTTTGAAAATCAGTTATACCACCTAAAACTCCCCTAAATTCTCTGAGAGAAAGAGAGATTGCTCCTGAAAAACCCTGAGCTCCCTGAATTGCCCCTGGAACACCCCTGAAACTTCCTGATACCCCGGAAACCTCTGGACCACTCTCTGAAGCCTCCTGAGATCCATAGAAAACCTTGGAATGTCTCTGAACCACCTGAAACAACCTGGAACTCCCCTGAATCTCTCAAAAGTCTTCTGCAACGCTCCTGAAACCCCCTGAAACGTCTTGGAATACGCCTGGAACACACCTGCAACGCCCCATGGATCCCCTACTTCTTCTTCTTCTTTATGGCTCGACGTCCCCACTGGGACTTGGCCTGCCTCGCTTCAACCTAGTGTTCTTTGAGCACTTCCACAGTTATTAATTGAAGGGCTTTCTTTGCCTGCCATTGCATGAATTTGAATATTGTAAGGCAAGTACAATGATACACTATGCCCAGGGAGTCGAGAAAATGTTCCCGACCGGCACGGGAATCGAACCCGCCGTCTCCGGATTGGCGATCCATAGCCTTAACCACTAGGCTAACTGGAGACTCCTGGTTCCATTCTGAATCTCCCTGAAACTTCCCTGAAACCCCCCGAAACTCATTCGAATCCACAAGAATGCACTTGAAACCCTTTAGATCACCCTTGAATCCTCATTAAACTCTTTGAGCGCATCTGTGATTCCCAGGAATGGCCTTGGGACCCCCTGAAACTCAATAGAACCGCCTGGAACGCTCCAATAATTCCTGAATCCTCTTAGAAACGCCCCTGTAGCCCCATAAAACCTCATGAGACGCTTTTGGAATGTTGCTGAAATCAATCTGAAACTATTGAAACTCTCTGGAACACCTGATTCTTCCCAAAATTTCCCTGAGATCCCCTAAACAGTCTTGTTAGCGATCACAGTCTTTGACACCTTTTTGTCGATATTCGGCTGCCTTTGTCTCCAACATTCGCAACACAAGCGATCAAACTACTTTCCGGAACAAAAATGTCGAATGAATGCGCTTGACCACGATTGCGTCTTCGGGAGATGGTTCGGTTTTTGTTATTCCTGTCTTTCCCATAAAGAGAGCTGTTTTGTGTAAATGTAGAGTAAGGTGGGGCAAAAGTTCGACCCTAGTTGAAAATTCAACTTATTTCAAAAAATCGAAGCAGATAAAAATAAATTAATACCGTGTGGTGATTCTACCATCCATGAGCTAAAATTTTGCTGAACAAAGTTACGCCAAATGTCTTTTCAATTTTGAGTTACAACACTTTTTGTATGTGTGTGTTTTATTCGAACTCTTGCCCCACCACTGGGGCAAAAGTTCGAATCTAGTGTTTGTGGGATTTCGCTAACCGTAGGACACTCTTTTAACACTTTGGTAATAGGAATACCTGAAACCACATAATATTTGATGTTAGAACTGGAATACACTTTAAAATACGATCTGGATTTTACCCAAATCAGGGTTAAATTTACTACACCAAAAATTAGTAGTTTTCCGCCAAATTCAGATAAAACAACATTTTTTTCAACTTTAACCGAGTTTTCTCACTAATTCCATCACTCTTAGAGATAATATGTACATTTTGCAGAATTTTAGGTTTTTACCTAAAGTTGCCACATGACTCGAACTTTTGCCCCACAATTCGAACTTTTGCCCCACTATGTGTAAAATATGTTTTCCAAATCTTTTTTGCAAAAAGTTATACTTGCTAAAGCATCTTCAAAATATACCTAGTTACGCCCCAAAATAAAATATCGAATTACATTTCATTACAATTCCATTCCATGCGTTGGAAGGACCACCGCATGTTACAATTTTTTGATCAAAAACCAACATTTTGTCATAACTTTTCGAAATATTGATCAATTTTCATAAATTTTGGAGTGAAAGACCCTTTTTCAAAAAGGGTTCGAACAACCTTGACACCCGAAAGAAATAATTTGAATTGAGCTCAAAAACTTCAAAAGAAACTCTTGCCCCACTCGAACTTTTGCCCCACTTTACTCTATGTGTCGTAATCGATTTATCACACACGAATAAACTAATATTATACCAATCTTAATCAAAATTGGCTGAAATCTTGCGAAAAGCTGGAATTAGACTAATGTCACCGTGTCAGATGACGATGATTTGATCCACTTTTTTGTTTATTGATCTTCGTTCTACCGCTCGTGTTGTGTGTAAGAGGTAGCGGTCGCGCTCGAATGAAACAAAGCAAGCTGACACCCGACCGCGGCAACGAAACGAAGGTAGTGAAAAGTGTCGAATGTTTACAAGCCTGTCCCTAAAACGCCTTTCACATCTACTTCTTCTTCTTATTATTCTTGCTGCCTCTCTTCAATTCAGTATTCTTTTGAGCACACTATGTCGACAAAATTGTTCCGACTGGAAGGGGAATCGAACCCACCGTCTCCGATATGGCGATCCACAGCCTGGTTAAGGCTTAAGAATGTCAACAAGACTGATCGAGAATTACGTGAGTTCGATTTAAAACAATAATTTCAAAAAATCTGGGTATTGTTCAAACAATTGTCGAGTTACACCAATTGAGAAATAATCTTCACAGTTTTACGACTAGCTAAATAAGATAGGGCGAAACGTTATGTTGAAAATAACTTTGTTAGTATTCTTTTTTTATCAAAAAACTTCAATTCGATTGGACTCTAAGTGACTGATAAGTATACTGGACGGTCAAAACAGACAGTAAATTGGACCCCCTTTTTATGCCATTGGCTGGGTGTGCATAAATTAAAAAAAAGGCATAAAAGAGGGAAATTTGTGCAAAAATTGAGTTTGGACTTTAATGAGGGAATCTAGTTCGCGAGAACAGTTATTGCTGAGGAGGTTTCCAGAAAGTTCGCAGAGAGCCCAAACAAGGGGGTTCCAAGGGGCTTCAGGAGCATTTCAGGGAATTTTAGGCGCATTTCAATAGTATAAAGAGGATTTCATGGAGCTTTAAGGGCAATTCAGCGCATCTCAGGAGCCTTTGAAGGGCGTTACAAGGGGTTAGAGAAGGCGTGTCAAGGCATTTCAGAGTCATTTCACAGAGTTTCAGAGTGAAACTTCCTGAAACGACTCTGAAATCCCCCTAAAACCCCCTTGGATCCCATGTAACACACCCGAGACCCCATGGAATCCCAGAAAGGCCCTGCGTAACGCCTCCGAAACCTACCGATAATACTCTGAAACTTCCTGAAATGCGTCTTAAATCCCCCTAAGATCCCCTAGGACCACATGTAACGTACCTAATAACCTCTGAAACCCTCGAAACCGCCACCATAATGCACCTGAAATCCTCTGAAACCACCAAAAACGCCTCTGAAAATGCTCTTAGACTTCTTGAAATGCCTCCGAAACCCCTTTAAGACCCACTCAGAGCCCATGCGTTAACGTGAGACCCTCGGAAACCTCCGAAAACTTTCCTGCAACGTACCTAAAACTCTCTGCAATGGCTTCGAAACTCCTCTCAGACCCCCGGAAACTTTCCTGAGATCTCCCGCTACCCCTTGAAATGCCCCTGCAACCTCCCTTTGCTCTTCCCTATAAACACCCCTAGGCAGGTAGGTTTCTTATGCTAGGCATTAAAAAGGTACATACATTAACCCTCGAGCAGCCGCGTCTTCGGCCACCCTCAGCGACACCACGCTCACGTTGTGTTCCACAAGCGTGTTTTTCATGGTGCGTGTACTCAGTACACGACGTGACCGCTCCCGGGTTGAAAGTACATAAGAAAAGGTTTTAGTGTAATAACATAGTGAAGACCATTGACGGAATAATTGGTTAGACGAGGAGCACGGAGAGAATGCAACATTACTGAACCTGAACGGCGAGGAATATATAGGCTAGGGGATCAAGGATGTGAATTTGGAACAGGAATGTAAGTCTTTGAAGGTGAGAGAAGTTAAGCATGCCATCTCCCAGCTTGCAAATTTATTATTGTCTTGGATGTCTTTGTTTCGGAAGTTTGACCTGGACATAAAACTCCATGGACGTTTCTTTATAAATTTGACGTGAGCATATCCTTTCGAATGACAGCAATACGCTCAGACCACGACCGGTTATTCTGTCCCACTCCTGTGTGGTGTGAATTTATAGACACAAACCACACCACACACGATCCAGTGCATGCAAAGTTCCCATATTCTGGCGAAATAGAGCGCTTTTCGCGAATACGACAGCAGTAGGATGCTTTCGTTGTTGATTTTTACCAGAATTGTGTAACAATATCATATTATGAAGTTTTTGCATAGCTGTCCCAATATGGCATGGCAGCGCGTGTGGTACATCAATCATAGCTGATGCGCGAGTTGTGGGTTATTCTTTTGGCTCAAGGTACTGGCTGTGCGGTGGTGGTGACGGCAAAATTGCACTTCATATTTCAAGATTTTTGCTCTGATAGACAGAATTTCGCCGCAACCAGCCGACATGGATGAATACCAATAATGCCGGCCGGTTCCATCGGTTTCGGTTCCATCATCTGCCCCGTGGCAAGCAAATGGGATATGGGTTGGTTGATGGCGTCCAAAACCCATAATCATCTTCAGCAGTGGCTGGGATGCTGTGCGGTGGAATAACACTTGGATGTGGTCTGGCTCTGGCGTCCCAATGTGATGCCAATGGGCTTTCTGCTCTAATTGCAGCAGGATTTAGTGTGGTTTTATGTGAGTATCGGTTTCGAGCGGTAATGCTCGTCAACGTTTGATTTTGCATATTGCCAGAGTTTCTGGCTTAATGGTTTGGTATGTGGGTTGTTGTCACTGATGTGGCCTAAATGGACCATATGGGAAATGATTTTATTTATTTATGGTTTTGGCATATGCCGAGGCATTTTCCTGAAAAATATATATTTGCTAGAGCTCGAGCTATAGTTTGATTGACCGCCCGTAGCTGGGTAGCGACGAAAAGGGACTTGCGATTGGAAGCTCGGTACGTGGAACTGCAGATCTCTCAACTTCATCGGGAGCACCCGTATACTCGCCGATATACTGAAGGACCGCGGGTTCGGAATCGTAGCGCTGCAGGAGGTGTGTTGGACAGGATCTATGGTGCGAACGTTTAGAGGTAATCATACCATCTACCAGAGTTGCGGCAACACACGTGAGCTGGGAACAGCTTTTATAGTGATGGGCGACATGCAGAGGCGCGTGATCGGTTGGTGGCCGATCGACGAAAGAATGTGCAGGTTGAGGATCAAGGGCCGATTCTTCAACATTAGCATAATAAACGTGCACAGCCCTCACTCCGGAAGCACTGATGATGACAAAGACGCATTTTACGCGCAGCTCGAACGCGAGTACGACCGCTGCCCAAACCACGACGTCAAGATCATCATAGGGGATCTAAACGCTCAGGTAGGCCAGGAGGAGGAATTCAGACCGACGATTGGAAAGTTCAGCGCCCACCAGCTGACGAACGAAAATGGCCTACGCCTCATCGATTTCGCCGCCTCCAAGAACATGGCCATTCGTAGCACCTTCTTCCAGCACAGCCTCCCTTATCGTTACACCTGGAGATCACCACAACAAACGCAATCGCAAATCGACCACGTTCTGATTGATGGACGGCACTTCTCCGACATTATCGACGTCAGGACCTATCGTGGCGCTAATATCGACTCCGATCACTACCTGGTGATGGTTAAACTGCGCCCAAAACTCTCCGTTATTAACAACGTACATTACCGGCGGCCGCCCCGGTACGATCTAGAGCGACTGAAGCAACCGCATACGCGCAGAATCTCGAGGCAGCGTTGCCGGACGAGGGTGTGCTCGATGTGGCCCCTCTAGAGGACTGCTGGAGTACAATGAAAGCAGCCATCAACAACGCAGCCGAGAGCACTATCGGGTACGTAGAACGGAGTCGACGAAACGATTGGTTCGACGAGGAGTGCAGAGCGGTTCTGGAGGAGAAGGATGCAGCGCGGGCGGTAATGCTGCAGCATGGAACCCGACAGAATGTGGAGCGATACAGACAGAAGCGGAAGCAGCAGACCCGTCTCTTCCGGGAGAAAAAGCGCCGCCTGGAAGAAGCGGAGTGCGAGGAAATGGAACTGCTGTGCCGTTCACAGGAAACACGCAAGTTCTACCAGAAGCTCAACGCATCCCGCAAATGCTACGTGCCGCAAGCCGAAATATGCAGGGATAAGGAAGGGAGCCTCCTGACGGACAAACGTGAGGTGATCGAAAGGTGGAAGCAGCACTTCGACGAGCACCTGAATGGCGAAGAGAATGTAGGCACGGAGGACCAATGCAGAGGAGGAAATGACTATGTTGGTGCAGCAGAGGACGGGAACGAACCAACTCCCACGCTGAGGGAAGTTAAGGATGCCATCCACCAGCTCAAAAACAACAAAGCGGCTGGTAAGGACGGTATCGCAGCAGAACTCATCAATATGGGCCCGGAAAAGTTGGCCACCTGTCTGCACCAGTTAGTAGTCAAGATCTGGGAAACCGAACAGCTACCGGAGGAGTGGAAGGAAGGGATAATCTGTTCCATCCACAAGAAAGGCGACAAGTTAATGTGTGAGAACTTTCGAGCGATCACCGTTTTGAATGCCGCCTACAAAGTGCTATCCCAGATCATCTTCCGTCGTCTTTCACCTAAAGTAAATGATTTCGTGGGAAGTTACCAAGCCGGTTTCATCGACGGCCGGTCGACAACGGACCAGATCTTCACCGTACGGCAAATCCTCCAGAAATGCCGTGAATACCAGGTCCCATCGCATCACCTGTTCATCGACTTCAAAGCGGCATACGACAGTATCGACCGCACAGAGCTATGGAAAATTATGGACGCGAAACAGCTTTCCCGGGAAGCTGACTAGACTGATAAGAGCAACGATGGACGGTGTGCAGAACAGCGTAAGGATTTCGGGTGAACTATCCAGTTCATTTGAATCTCGACGGGGACTACGACAAGGTGATGGACTTTCCTGCCTACTATTCAACATCGCCCTGGAAGGTGTTATGCGACGAGCCGGGCTCACCAGCCGGGGTACGATCTTTACGAAATCCAGCCAATTTGTCTGTTTTGCGGATGACATGGATATTATTGCCAGAACATTTGGAACGGTGGCAGAACAGTACACCCGCCTGAAACGTGAAGCAGCAAAGGTCGGACTGGTGGTGAATGCGGCTAAGACAAAGTACATGCTGGTAGGTGGGACTGAGCGAGACAGGACAAGCCTTGGCAGCAATGTTACGATAGACGGGGATACTTTCGAGGGGTTAGAAGAATTCGTCTACCTCGGTTCCTTGCTAACGGCTGACAATAACGTGAGCCGTGAAATACGGACGCGCATCATCAGTGGAAGTCGTGCCTACTATGGGCTCCAGAAGAAATTGCGGTCAAAAAAGATTCACCCCCGCACCAAATGTACCATGTACAAGACGTTAATAAGACCGGTGGTTCTCTACGGACACGAGACATGGACGATGCTCGAGGAGGACCTGCAAGCACTCGGAGTTTTCGAGCGACGGGTGCTAAGGACGATCTTCGGCGGTGTGCAGGAGAACGGTGTGTGGCGGAGAAGGATGAACCACGAGCTCGCTGCACTTTACGGCGAACACAGTATCCAGAAAGTGGCCAAAGCTGGAAGGATACGGTGGGCAGGGCATGTTGCAAGAATGCCGGACAACAACCCTGCAAAGTTGGTGTTTGCTAACCATCCGGTTGGTACAAGAAGGCGTGGAGCGCAGAGAGCACGATGGGCGGATCAGGTGGAGCGTGATCTGGCGAGTGTTGGGCGTGACCGAGGATGGAGAGCTGCAGCTGCAAATCGAGTATTATGGCGGCAAATTGTTGATTCAGTATTATCATGAATTTGATGTGAACTAAATAAATGAAAATGAGCTGGGTAGTAGTGTAGTTGCTAGCTGAGTATCACCAGATCATCTACATTTGGCCCAGAAAGCATTGAGATATTTACTTGAGATTAACAGTTATCTTCAGTGAGTGATTGTTGCTGATTTTCTGTTTTAGGCAAGAATGACGGCTGCTACGTCAGATTGCAGGCCAATGTGGGACGATGTCCACAACTCGTCGTATATATCACTGTGTCTGCACAAGCTCATGCTAAAATTTAGGGGTATTTTTGTGAAATGGTTGTCCATTTTCGACAAGATTAATTGCTGTTCCACTTTAGAGATTTAGGCTTTCCAAGTCTTCACTTTAAATTCATGTCACGTACTAAACTAATGGGAATGCAATAAATCTACAAGCACCAAATAAACAGCTCGAACCAGTCGGATTATTAAACCCGTACCCCCACCAACTGTTGGAATGCAGTGATTTATTTCTCTACTAATAACTTTTCGAGCAACAAACCCCTTTCGCACAGACTGCCCCATATCAGTAACCAATAATCGATGGAAAACAGCAATAACAACTTGGACAGCAGCTACACACCCACCCACCCATAGATGACCGCCGCCACAGCCGACGTCGGGATCAGCGTCGTCAGTTACTGTGGAAAGCGGAAGGTGCGGCACAAACTATTACCAAACTTCGGAGGTTATTTATTTCCTGAACGTGACCCCCGGTCCAAATCCCAGTAAAAATCTGTCAAAAAGCTATCGCAACGTGCGATGATTAATGGTCCGAAAGCTGAAGAAGAGGAAACGCAACGTCCAGGGACACAGGACCTTGCGAGGTGGAAGTCCGGAACATATGTGTTTGGCGATAGGTGAAATTAGTTCGCTAACTTTTCGGATTTTGTGTCATGGATATGGTCTGAAGCTGCTGGATTGAAAGCTGTTTTGGGCGTACTCATGTACCCATTATCTGTACGTTTCAAGCATGGATCCCTACGTAGAAGTTGTAACAAATCAGCGATTTCACCGTTGTACCATTTGAAAACTAAACGTTCAGCATGACGTTATCACGTTTGACCTTAGAAACTTTTACCGAATCGGAATGGCATGTTGCAGAATAGTCATAAAGTATGTATCGTAGCACCAGAAGAGCTTTCTCTTGAACTGACCCAACGTATCTAAATATCAAGGTAATATACTCCAACTATTATTCATGTATTAGTGAGAAAAGGAAAAAAGCAAAAAATAGTTATGAAATTTGTGCAGATTTGTATGGGCGCATCACTATTTAGCAAACTTTTATGAGAAATTAGGCTCTCACATCATTGAGGCAATTATTAAAAGGCATCTCACTAGATAAAAAGTGACTTCCATACAATAAATCAGAAAATATCGCCATTTGAAAATCAATGACAACATTTTTTTAATTGGTTCTAAACATAGTTTTACAGCATTTAGAAACGTTCAAACTAATAAAACTTTACAAAGTTTGCAGAAATAATGACATTCTAGAGTAAAATCACAAACTTTTCATAACTAACGCAGATGTGTTAGTGGGTCTCGTTATTGACATTTACGGGAATATCTTACCTTCGTATTTAGATATGTTGGAACTGACCAAGCACTTTTTGACTGTGGTACTTCCACTTGTTGTTGTTTAGTTAACGAAATTGAGCTGAACTTCATTGAAGATTTTGAATTGGAATTGAATTTGGATTGGATTTGGATTGGATTTGGATTGGATTTGGATTGGATTTGGATTGGATTTGGATTGGATTTGGATTGGATTTGGATTGGATTTGGATTGGATTTGGATTGGATTTGGATTGGATTTGGATTGGATTTGGATTGGATTTGGATTGGATTTGGATTGGATTTGGATTGGATTTGGATTGGATTTGGATTGGATTTGGATTGGATTTGGATTGGATTTGGATTGGATTTGGATTGGATTTGGATTGGATTTGGATTGGATTTGGATTGGATTTGGATTGGATTTGGATTGGATTTGGATTGGATTTGGATTGGATTTGGATTGGATTTGGATTGGATTTGGATTGGATTTGGATTGGATTTGGATTGGATTTGGATTGGATTTGGATTGGATTTGGATTGGATTCGGATTGGATTTGGATTGGATTTGGATTGGATTTGGATTGGATTTGGATTGGATTTGGATTGGATTTGGATTGGATTTGGATTGGATTTGGATTGGATTTGGATTGGATTTGGATTGGATTTGGATTGGATTTGGATTGGGTTTGGATTGGATTTGGATTGGATTTGGATTGGATTTGGATTGGGTTTGGATTGGATTTGGATTGGATTTGGATTGGATTTGGATTGGATTTGGATTGGATTTGGATTGGATTTGGATTGGATTTGGATTGGATTTGGATTGGATTTGGATTGGATTTGGATTGGATTTGGATTGGATTTGGATTGGATTTGGATTGGATTTGGATTGGATTTGGATTGGATTTGGATTGGATTTGGATTGGATTTGGATTGGATTTGGATTGGATTTGGATTGGATTTGGATTGGTTTTGGGTTGGATTTGGATTGGATTTGGATTGGATTTGGATTGGATTTGGATTGGATTTGGATTGGATTTGGATTGGATTTGGATTGGATTTGGATTGGATTTGGATTGGATTTGGATTGGATTTGGATTGGATTTGGATTGGATTTGGATTGGATTTGGATTGGATTTGGATTGGATTTGGATTGGATTTGGATTGGATTTGGATTGGATTTGGATTGGATTTGGATTGGATTTGGATTGAATTTGGATTGGATTTGGATTGGATTTGGATTTGGTTTGGATTTGGATTAGATTTGGACTGGATTTGGATTGGATTTGGATTGGATTTGGATTGTTTATTCTGTCTGTTCTGTCTGTTCTGTCTATTCTGTCTGTTCTGTCTGTTCTGTCTGTTCTGTCTGTTCTGTCTGTTCTGTCTGTTCTGTCTGTTCTGTCTGTTCTGTCTGTTCTGTCTGTTCTGTCTGTTCTGTCTGTTCTGTCTGTTCTGTCTGTTCTGTCTGTTCTGTCTGTTCTGTCTGTTCTGTCTGTTCTGTCTGTTCTGTCTGTTCTGTCTGTTCTGTCTGTTCTGTCTGTTCTGTCTGTTTTGTTTGTTCTGTCTGCTCTGTCTGTTCTCTTGAGTGTAGAATTAGCATCTAAGTTAAAATACACAAAAAAAAATCTGTCTGTTCTGTCTGTTCTGTCTGTTTTGTTTGTTCTGTCTGTTCTGTCTGTTCTGTCTGTTTTGTCTGTTCTATCTGTTCTGTCAGTTCTGTCTGTTCTGTCTGTTCTTATAGTTCTGTTTAATCTAAATTCAATCGAAATCCAATCGAAATCAAATTCAAACCCAATCCAAATCCAAATCCAATCCAATCCAAATCCAATTTAAATCCAATCTAAATCCAATCCAAATCCAATCTAAATCCAATCCAAATCCAATCCAAATCCAAATCCAATCCAATCCAAATGCAATCCAAATGCAATCCAAATCCAATCCAAATCCAATTCAAATCCAATCCAAATCCAATCCAAATCCAATCCAAATCCAATCCAAATCCAATCCAAATCCAATCCAAATCCAATCCAAATCCAATCCAAATCCAATCCAAATCCAATCCAAATCCAATCCAAATCCAATCCAAATCCAATCCAAATCCAATCCAAATCCAATCCAAATCCAATCCAAATCCAATCCAAATCCAATCCAAATCCAATCCAAATCCAATCCAAATCCAATCCAAATCCAATCCAAATCCAATCCAAATCCAATCCAAATCCAATCCAAATCCAATCCAAATCCAATCCAAATCCAATCCAAATCCAATCCAAATCCAATCCAAATCCAATCCAAATCCAATCCAAATCCAATCCAAATCCAATCCAAATCCAATCCAAATCCAATCCAAATCCAATCCAAATCCAATCCAAATTCAATCCAAATCCAATCCAAATCCAATCCAAATCCAATCCAAATCCAATCCAAATCCAATCCAAATCCAATCCAAATCCAATCCAAATCCAATCCAAATCCAATCCAAATCCAATCCAAATCCAATCCAAATCCAATCCAAATCCAATCCAAATCCAATCCAAATCCAATCCAAATCCAATCCAAATCCAATCCAAATCCAATCCAAATCCAATCCAAATCCAATCCAAATCCAATCCAAATCCAATCCAAATCCAATCCAAATCCAATCCAAATCCAATCCAAATCCAATCCAAATCCAATCCAAATCCAATCCAAATCCAATCCAAATCCAATCCAAATCCAATCCAAATCCAATCCAAATCCAATCCAAATCCAATCCAAATCCAATCCAAATCCAATCCAAATCCAATCCAAATCCAATCCAAATCCAATCCAAATCCAATCCAAATCCAATCCAAATCCAATCCAAATCCAATCCAAATCCAATCCAAATCCAATCCAAATCCAATCCAAATCCAATCCAAATCCAATCCAAATCCAATCCAAATCCAATCCAAATCCAATCCAAATCCAATCCAAATCCAATCCAAATCCAATCCAAATCCAATCCAAATCCAATCCAAATCCAATCCAAATCCAATCCAAATCCAATCCAAATCCAATCCAAATCCAATCCAAATCCAATCCAAATCCAATCCAAATCCAATCCAAATCCAATCCAAATCCAATCCAAATCCAATCCAAATCCAATCCAAATCCAATCCAAATCCAATCCAAATCCAATCCAAATCCAATCCAAATCCAATCCAAATCCAATCCAAATCCAATCCAAATCCAATCCAAATCCAATCCAAATCCAATCCAAATCCAATCCAAATCCAATCCAAATCCAATCCAAATCCAATCCAAATCCAATCCAAATCCAATCCAAATCCAATCCAAATCCAATCCAAATCCAATCCAAATCCAATCCAAATCCAATCCAAATCCAATCCAAATCCAATCCAAATCCAATCCAAATCCAATCCAAATCCAATCCAAATCCAATCCAAATCCAATCCAAATCCAATCCAAATCCAATCCAAATCCAATCCAAATCCAATCCAAATCCAATCCAAATCCAATCCAAATCCAATCCAAATCCAATCCAAATCCAATCCAAATCCAATCCAAATCCAATCCAAATCCAATCCAAATCCAATCCAAATCCAATCCAAATCCAATCCAAATCCAATCCAATCCAAATCCAATCCAAATCCAATCCAAATCCAATCCAAATCCAATCCAAATCCAATCCAAATCCAATCCAAATCCAATCCAAATCCAATCCAAATCCAATCCAAATCCAATCCAAATCCAATCCAAATCCAATCCAATTCCAATCCAAATCTAATCCAAATCCAATCCAAATCCAATCCAAATCCAATCCAAATCCAATCAAAATCCAATCCAAATCCAGCCCAAATCCAATCCAAATCCAATCCAAATCCAATCCAAATCCAATCCAAATCCAATCCAAATCCAAGCCAAATCCAATCCAAATCCAATCCAAATCCAATCCAAATCCAATCCAAATCCAATCCAAATCCAATCCAAATCCAATCCAAATCCAATCCAAATCCAATCCAAATCCAATCCAAATCCAATCCAAATCCAATCCAAATCCAATCCAAATCCAATCCAAATTCAATCCAAATCCAATCCAAATCCAATCCAAATCCAATCCAAATCCAATCCAAATCCAATCCAAATCCAATCCAAATCCAATCCAAATCCAATCCAAATCCAATCCAAATCCATTCCAAATCCAATCCAAATCCAATCCAAATCCAATCCAAATCCAATCCAAATCCAATCCAAATCCAATCCAAATCCAATCCAACTGGAAACTAAATATGGTTGGTAAACATAATCGTTGCCATTTACAGCTGGACCTTTTGAGTTTTTTCTTCTAACTGCATTTCAATAGGTCACGGTCACGAACAATAAACAAGATAAACGTTTGCCAAGTGAGTAAACTTTGAAATGCAAACACCATATCTTCCCCACACAGAGCAAAAGCAATACAAATCTCGTCACGAAATGTGAGGATCGGATGCTGTTGTTGGTCAAGGGCTCAGCTGTGCAATCTCTTGTGGTGTTGGCCATCAGACGCTACTATAGTGCATACACGCTTTGTCTTAAATTTGCCGGAGAGTTGCTTCATAAGGCTCTTTGTCTTGGAGATAGCTCTTTGTGTCGATATCTGCAAGCATAAAACTAATAACTACAGCATCGTAAAGAAGGGAGATAATTCAAGCTGTAAAGAATGTTGGGTTTTTATGTTGATGGAAATTTATCCTGATTCAGGTCATTGTTCAAAGAAATTACAGAAAAATACAGTCGAACGTGAAATTTTCAAAATAATTTTGTTTTTTTATTTAGGAACACATTCCGACGCTTCCTCTTCCCTGTTACTATTATTGTGTCATTGATCAGCAATAAATTTACCATTGTTCCTTAATGGATATATATTACCCATGTTTTTTTTTTCCAATAAAACACAATCTCTCAACGACCCAACCCATTCTAACCAAATGGCAACGAACGAATGAATATCTCAATCCACCCCCGTTTACAGCTTCATTTGTCAATATCCGTACAATTCTCTGCCAACTGTTTTTCCCACAATAAACCGCTCCCTGGTGGATACCCTGAATGTAGTCAATTATACACACACAGTACGGTTCTCATATACCTCTACATTCCCAGCTTTGGCATGCGTTCCTGGCATGGCATTCTTCATTGTTATCCTCTGTCAACAGTGAAGAAAGAATCGTTGGAGTTTTCCTCGGGTCTGCCTCTCCTCGCCCACCTCCACCAGTACACACATATAATTAAAACCTCGGCAGCAGTCATGATGCTTGCTCACATTCCCCAACAGGCAGTAGTAGTCGTTCTCGTACCTACAGCATATGCAGCATGGGTTGAGGAGGGACCCGCAACGTGGGAACTGCGCAAATATATGGGTCGTCGAGATAGCGTGAATGAACTCAATCTCGGTACAGACGACAACGACGACGACGACGACGGTAGGGACATTGGCGCCACCGAAAAGTTTTCCCCATCGACGGCGGTCGTCCCTTACGACAACAATGGGGAAAATGGGTAACCTACACTGTGCTTTTGTTTCGGAACCGTTCTTCTTTTTTTTTTTTCTCTCTCTCTCTCATCTGGATTCTGATGACGCGGTGGAACACAATGCCTCTTGTGTTGAGGTTCGGGTTATTAGTAGACGACAAGCCATAATTCTGGTTCCATTTCGGTGTGTTTATTTCACCGGCGCACTTAGTGGGGCTGCAGGGTTGGATCTTTGCTGGATGTAGAATAAATTGTGCGCAGACTCTGTATATTGTATACTATTAAGTACAAAACAAGATTTTCGGCTCCGTAAAGCGTTATACGCGATTGAGCACCAACTAAATGAACTAGAAAAAAAATGCGCTTAAAAGTAATGACTTAAAATGAAGAACAACGATACAAAGAACAGAACAGACAGAAAAGAAAGAACAGACAGAACATACGAAACCGATAGAACAGTCAAAACAGAAAGAACAGAACGAACAGAGAGAACAGACAGAACAGACAGAATACACAGAACAGACAGAACAGACAGAACAGACAGAACAGACAGAACAGACAGAACAGACAGAACAGACAGAACAGACAGAACAGACAGAACAGACAGAACAGACAGAACAGACAGAACAGACAGAACAGACAGAACAGACAGAACAGACAGAACAGACAGAACAGACAGAACAGACAGAACAGACAGAATAGACAGAACAGACAGAACAGACAGAACAGACAGAACAGACAGAACAGACAGAACAGACAGAACAGACAGAACAGACAGAACAGACAGAACAGACAGAACAGACAGAACAGACAGAACAGACAGAACAGACAGAACAGACAGAACAGACAGAACAGACAGAACAGACAGAACAGACAGAACAGACAGAACAGACAGAACAGACAGAACAGACAGAACAGACAGAACAGACAGAACAGACAGAACAGACAGAACAGACAGAACAGACAGAACAGACAGAACAGACAGAACAGACAGAACAGACAGAACAGACAGAACAGACAGAACAGACAGAACAGACAGAACAGACAGAACAGACAGAACAGACAGAACAGACAGAACAGACAGAACAGACAGAACAGACAGAACAGACAGAACAGACAGAACAGACAGAACAGACAGAACAGACAGAACAGACAGAACAGACAGAACAGACAGAACAGACAGAACAGACAGAACAGACAGAACAGACAGAACAGACAGAACAGACAGAACAGACAGAACAGACAGAACAGACAGAACAGACAGAACAGACAGAACAGACAGAACAGACAGAACAGACAGAACAGACAGAACAGACAGAACAGACAGAACAGACAGAACAGACAGAACAGACAGAACAGACAGAACAGACAGAACAGACAGAACAGACAAAACAGACATAACAGACAGAACAGACAGAACAGACAGAACAGGCAGAATAAAACGCAATCCGACCCTGCAGACCCTGTAGATACAAGGCAGAGCATATGAAATAAAGTGCTGTGAACATTATGATACGATATGTAGGTAGACTCGACTCTTTCCTCGCTTGACGGTTCGACATGAAAGCTTAGGACAATGCTGCGATTCTTAAGTACGATAGGGAATGCATCGAAAAGAACCACGGAACCACCACCATCATATCGTAGACGTAGAAGAACGGCCAGGAGGCGGTCGGTGAAATGCTGAGCCATTTGCGGTTTTTTGTTTTGGTTCGCACTTTCCTGCACAAGCTCGGTGTCGGGTTTCGCCGTGATTTTCCTTTGTCAGAAGGAATGCTTTTCGCTGTTCTTCTTGAGGTATGCTACCTACTGCTATATGGCATGGTGCAATGGTTGATGTGTTTCGTAACATGCTTCACGTTTTGCTTCTTTTTTTTTGTTCGGTATATAAGTACATATGCTTCGAGTAGACTCTCTGGCAGCTGATGTGAGGACATCTCACCACAGTCAGTGGCGATAAGGGAGAGTTGAAATTTATGGAGGTGAAACTTGGAAGAGTGGCTCTCCTTTGGGTGAAACTGAGAGAATGTTTATGGCACCTGTTCAACAATTGCCCGGAGAAAACTTTTCTGGAAGATTCGAAACAAAGCTTGCTAGTCACAGGCAGCTGCATACTGCACACGGTAGTTCAAAACATTCAATGAAATGGAGGCGCTTGGTTGTTTGTTGGATTCTGTCTGCACTACACTTAGGGAAACTGTTTTAGATATCTCACTATGCAGTTATGCCTGGACAGCAAGTGTTTAGAATGTTTACATCATTTGCTATTTTAATAACAAAATAGCACACAGGCCGCATCCATTTATTAAGTAACGCTAAAATTGACATTTTTCGACCCCCCCTCCCCCCACCGTAACGTTTTTTTTTGTATGAAAACCCGGAAAATGTTGTATGGTCCGTAACGCTCGGCCATACTCCCCCCTCCCCCTAGAGCGTTACGTAATTTGTGGACGGTGCCACATTTGAGTACCACTATATCTACACATTTTAAGGACAGACTTATTAGAATCCCAAAATGGCCGCCACTATGGCCGACTTTGGCACCTACTCATGATTTTGAGCGCACAAATCTCTTCGAAAACAAAACCGGTGCACTTGATCTTCGTATTTTAAGCATATTACAAGTGAGCAAGAACAGAATAATAAAATGCACTGTTGTTTGAAGCTTACTTCTTGAGAATTGTGCGTCTGAAGTTCTGATGCACTGTTCAAGCGGGAATTCAAGACGTTTGTCCTTAAGCGTTTGGCGTTCATGCTCGGTTCAGATCAGTTACAGATGCTCCAAAACATTAATCGCTGATATAATATGTATTCCTAAAATTCTTCAAATTTATGTTTGCCACAAGCCGGTTACCTTCCCGATATGCAATTTTGAAAGCTTCCATAGCGACTATAACATAACCTCAAAAAAAAAATCATCCCATTAAACAGATAATACACGAATATTTAAAGCATCATTAAAAACTGCATTCGTACAGATTTTTGCAGATCCGCACAATTTTTCGAGAGCACTCTTGCCAAAGTTCCTAAGAATTTATTTTACATAGAATATTCATTACTCTAGTGGAATCAGTTAATTACCTAAGTTGATTGATTTGTCTTTATTAAAGAGACTTTCAGCCCTTGGCTATTACCTAAGTTGATTTCAAGGTCGCAAAGCAGATTAAAAATTGTGAGAGGTTAAACAACTTCAGGGTGATGGCATGTTTCTGAGGGTCTTTAAAGTATTTCAGTAAATTTCTGGGTTTCATGAGGCTTCAGGAAGCTTCATTAGAGTTTATGGCAAGTTTACGGGGGAGAAAAGATTTACAAAATGCTTTTTGTACAGATTGTTATTTTGTGTGGTGTACTCATAGAACCATATTTTTAATAATACTAAACATTTTCAAATTTCTTCAAGCTGTTCTAAACTAACTGTATTGTTAGGATTTCATAGAAGAATAGAAATCAAAAGACCAACCGTGCTTCGAGGTAGAGCATTTTGAACGTTTATAGTTAATTTCCGATACAGTCCTTAAAGCCTCGGAGTGCATTTCTGATAACTTAGCAACATTCACTTGGTGATCTAGGTCATCCAAACTATTCTGCAATTAAGACCTTTAAGCTCCACAAGCTCTACTCTTTAACCTCTTTGTGGGTGTAGCTCCTCCAAAAAATCCTTCAGGAATTTCTCCATACTTTCGCCAAGATTTTTTCAAAGAACCTTTCCAGGCAGGGTGCATGTACCAATTATGGCACTGCCTAAGGAAAAGTATTTGTACAACAATAACGAGAAGACCAACGAATGTCAGCAATATGCTAAAAGATAGTTTAGTTTCCATACTTTACAGGAAAAATATAGAATCGGACCCAAAACTACTTTCTGTACTTGTTCAGCGTGTGCCAATGATAGGAACCCTGTACCAGTTATGGCTACATTTTTTAACTTCGGTTCCTTTTCGCACTATTTGCATGCATTCCTTATGGGGTTAGCCATAATTGGTACACTATGGCGAAAAAGGGTGCAAGGAAGCCGAAATTTTAAGGAAAATGATTTATTTCTACCATAATTTGAGCAAAATGTGGAGTTTACATGAATGCAACCATCTGTTGTGAACGTGATCTGTTGTTCACATTTTTTTCTTGTTGATTTACATCGTTACAGGGTGAAAATCTACTATGGCGAATAATTGGTACTATAGCCATAATTGGAACACTTACCCTATTCCTCATAGAATTTTTGCCAATAATTTCTGGAAGAACTCCTCCAGGAATTTTTCAAGAAAATCCTCGAAAATTCTTCCAGGAGTTCCTCGAGGAATTCTACCAAAATTTCTACAAGAATCCCTGTAGGAAATTGTTCATGAATTCCTTCAAGAATTCCTTTAAGAAGTCTTTTAAGAATTCCAACAGGAATTTCTTCGAGAATTTCTCCAGATATTACTCTAAATAATCTGCCAAGAACTCCTCAAAGAATTCCTCTAAGTATTTCTCTAATAATGACTCCAGGAATTCCTCATAGACCTCTGCCAAGAAATTCTCCAAGCAATCCTCCAGGAATTCCTCCAAGAACTATTCTATTAATTTTTCCAAGATGCTCTTGAGGAATTTCTCCAGAAACCTGCAGGAAATCGTCCAGAAATTCTTCCAAAAATTACTCCAGGGATTCATCTGAGAAAACTTTCAGTTATTTCTCAAGAAATTCCTCCAGGAATTCGTGAAGAAATTCAAGGAACACCAACTGAAATTACTTCAGGAATTCCTCCAGGGATTTTTCAGGATTTTTGTTTCAAGAATTCCTCCAGAAATTCTTCCATGAATACCCCCAGGGTCCTTCAGGAAACCTTTAGTAATTTTTCAAGAAAGTTTTCCTGGGATTGCTCTAAGAATTCATCCGAGAATTCCTTCAGGGATTTCCGCAGAAATTCCTCCGAAAATTCTTAAGGAATTACGCCAAAAACTCCTCCCGAAGTTCCTCCAGGAACTCCTTCAGGAATTACTTCAGCAACTCTTTTAGGAATTCCTTAATAAATTCTTCTTGGAATTCCACCAGGAAGTTCCTTTAGATAATTCTCCAGGAACTGCTCCGAGACTTCTTCCTAGTATTCCTCCAAGAATCCTATCAGGAATTTCTCCAAGAATTTCTCCAATAAATTCTCCAAAAAATCCTCCACCTTTTATAAGAATCTCTCCAGTTATTCCTCAAAAACTTCCGCTAAGAATTCCTCGAAGAATCCATGTAGGAATTTCTCCGGGATATACTCCAGGATGTATTCCAGAAGTTGTTTCAGCAAGTACCCCAGTAATTCCTTCAGGAATTGCTGTACGAACTCCTACTGCAATGACTACAGAAATTCCTATACGAGTTGGTCCAGGGAATACTTCAGAAATTTCAACAAGAAATATTCCAGGAAACACTTCAAAAATTACTGTAGGAATTTCTTCAGCAATTTATTTAGGAATTCCTTCAGGATTTCCTCCAAAAAATATTCCTGGCAGTACTCCAAGAATTCTTACAATTAATATTCCGGGAATTCCTCCAGGAATTACTCCAGAAAAAAATCTTGAAGGTATTCCTGAAGTAATTAACGGAAAGGAATTCTGGATTGTTGGAGGAATTCTTGTCAGATATCTTGGAGGCATTCCTGGAGGAATTCTTGAAGGAATTCCTGGGGAAATTCTTGTAGGCATTTCTGGAAGGATTTCCGAAGGATTTCCTAGAAGAATTCCTGATGGTATGTATTGAAAAATCCCTGGAGGAATTCTTGGAGTACGTTACAAAGGAATTGCTGGCCAAATTCCTGGAGGGATTCTTGGAGGGATTTTGGACAGAAGCAGAGTTGTCGTCGAAATTCTTGGAAGAATTTCTGGAGGAATTCCTGCAAAGATTCTTGGAATAATTCTTAGCAGAAGTTTTGGAGGAATAACTGGAGAAATTCATGGAAAAAATCCTGGAGCAAGTTTTGGAGAATGGGATTCTTGGAAGAATTCTTAACAGAATTATTGGAACAATTCCTGGAGAAATGTCTGGTAGAGATCCTCGAGGAACTCCTGGGGCCTGTAGCATAATGAAAATTTTACTAATAATATTAGTCTTGTAGCTTGTATCTTGTAATTTTCTGTTGCATAAAAATACTACAAGTACAAGTTACAAGTCCAGTACTACAAGTCGGTTGGACTAATATTATTAGTAGAATTTACAAGTGTATGTTGCATAAACAAACTACAAGTATAAAATATTAGCTATGACTTGTACTTTCGATTACAAGTCTCAAAGGTCTTGTAAAATAATTTGCAAGTTAGATTTAAAGTATTGCAGAAGTCATATTTAGTTTTGAATATATCGAATTACCATTTTGATGAACTCAAAAGATATTATTTATCTAACATGTCAACCTTAATTCCAGTTTTCGACGATTAAATTTGGCAATATGTATTCGAAACTCATTGAAGAGAAAATTGCGTTGATGTACACTTTGTATCCAAAATATAATTTCTGCTGAGTCTCTCAAGCTCTCCAAAGTTTCTACAATACTCATCTTTGATTGGAGGTTCTTGGTAAAGTTATATATTATGGTCACTGCATAAGCACAGGTAAAGTTGCAGATGCGAAATAAATTTGAATCAATTGCTTGTATTGCACATCATTAAGCTAATCAAGAGCTACAATATACATGCACTGAAATAAATTTTGTATTTGCAGTTAACTGCCCCCACTCGCAAAACAGTCCCATATGAATAGAAAACCCAGCAAAGATTTTTGCATCCCAGATCACATCGGATTTTAACAAGATGCATAATACATGTTGCTAAATCTTTATACATTGTTTTTCAACCAGTATGTACTATTAAATCTTTGGGACATTTTACCAAAAATCTAGGTAATTGCAGTGCCATACTTTTTTTTTTTTTTTTTTTTAATAAAATAATGTTTATTTAGTTCTTAATCATAAATAACATATTTGAATGTAAAAAATCTTAAGTATCTAGATTCAGAATGAATTCTACCTCATTTACATCGATTCTATTATTAACAGATTCATTAACAAAGTTGATGTAATTAATAAAGATTTTCAAGATTCGCAATCTATTAGTTTCTCTAATGTTGACCAGAGTTGGCCGAAAAAGATCGTCGAACGTTGGTCTTTGCCATCCACCAAGAATCGTCGTAACTGTTCGTTGCACCAGCGACCATGCCGGAGCCACACGAGGGCATTCACAAAATTTGTGCTGCAATGTCTCTATGCTTCTCAAGCAGTGCTGGCAGTTTGGATCATTGTTGCGTCCAATGATGTTCATCAGCCGTCGATGTTCGGTCTTCTCGTTGATCAACAAGTACAGGTCACTACGCTGCTTCGATGTAAGCTTTTTTGTCGAAATATTTCTCCAGATCCTCTTCCAATTGCGACCCGGTTCATTTCGTTCTACTCTCGGCGGTTCTGTTTGCATCAAGTAGAAGATATGGATTTGCGCACTAGTAGGATTTTGTTTGATGTTGTCAGGAAGCAATGGAATTTGTTGGGACAGCAGTTTTAAACATGGGAATTCGGCAGGAACAGGGGTGTTTTGAGCAAGTATGGAGTGGTAATAGGGTAGGGAGTCCATTTCACTTAAGTGGCGGTTGACGAGGAGGGCGCGGCATTTGATTGATGGGAGATGCAATTTTAGTCCCCCATTCTCTCTACTGCGTACTAATTGCTGCATAGGAATACGTGCTGGCAGCCCTCTAAACAGGAACGTCCCCATCGTGGCTGCTAGTTTGGCCGTGTGTACACATTGTGGTGGAATAATTGATGAAAGATACCACACTTTCGCCGTGATGAAGGTGTTCAGCAGCACCACTTTCTGCTGCAGGGTAAGGGATCGCATGCTATGCATCCAAATAATTTGTGCAATCCTGGATACTAAGCTGTCCCAGTTTAGCTTCACCATCAGCCGCACTGAATTGGTGAATATTACGCCCAGCACCTTAACTTTGTCCGTTGTTTGCACATCTGGTACCATCAGGGGCTCCCCGTCGATAAACCCGACATCAACCGCCACCGTTTTTTGCCGGTTCAGTATTGCGCCTGACAGGAGTTCATAAGAGGCGAACAGGCTAAATATACGACGGATTGTGTTTGCTGACGTTGCTATGATCGTGATGTCGTCAGCGTACGCAACGCAGAGATCGCCACCACAAGTACGTTCCAGCCGAGTGAGGAGTGGATGAAGATATACCACGAAGAGCAGCATCGACATCGGGTCACCCTGTCGCACCGACCGTTCTATCCGGAAAGGTTGTGATAATCGCCCATTAATTAATAGCCGGGACGACGACACGTTGGCGACCCGGGAGAGCCATCCGACGAACGCTGGGTTGACACCCAGAGAAAGAAGAGTTTGATGCAAGAACTCATGAGAAACACGGTCAAACGCATGGTCCATGTCGAACGAGATCAGCTTTGCTTTCTGCTTTCTCGCAATTAGCTGAGCCACACGGTCCTTGAGCGAGAGCGTGGCTTGAAAAATGGAGCGACCGGTGTTTGAACATTTCTGTGCTTCGCTCAAAACTCGGTGGGTCTGGAGCACTCTTTCTAATCGGCATTTCATCACTCGGCTGAGGATCTTGTAGTCTACGTTGAGCAGGCTAATCGGGCGGTACCCTTTCGCTGACTTGTCGCCACCACTCTTTTTGATCAGCACGATCGTCCCATCAGCAAACTCCGGGGGGAGCTCGTTCGTCATCGCTTCATTCATAACGCAATAAAGCTCTCGATAAATCACGTCGAACGTTCGTTGGTACAGCTCAACTGGTAGACCATCCGAGCCGGGTGACTTTCTCTTCTGCGAAGTTCGGATTGCGTTTTTCAATTCGTCTACCGTAATCTCCTCCATCAGTGCAATATTGGCTTCATCTTGCGCGGGAACTGCTCTCTCAGTTTCAAATCCTTCTTCCGCATCTCGTCTTGTCTCGCCTCTCGCGTATAGACTCTGGAAGTATCGGAACATGTGCTGTTCGATTTCCAGCGCGTCGCGTAGTTGATCTCCTCGTTCGTTCTGCAATTCTGTTATGCTTGTTTTTTACGTCGTCTGTCCCCCAGCTGGAAAGTGGATAAGCTCTCCCCAGCCACGAAAGTCTCGTTGATTCGAATGAAATTTTGCGTAAATTGCCGTTGCAGTGTTAGCATTTGTGCTTTCACACGATTAATAGTAACTAACATGGCTGGGTTTTGGTAATAGTTGTCATACGCGAGCCTTAGTTGCGCGTACAGACGCTGATGTTCGATATTGAAAATGTTGAACACTTCTCTGGATTTCCAACGGAAGAAAGACTTGATTTTTGGCTTCGCATATGACATCCACCATGAAAGCCAGCTGGGGAAATTTCTTCGCTGCCGTGTCCAATATTGCCACCGAATCTCGAATTCTTCGATGTTTTCGGCAGTCAACAGGTGAGGGCGGAGGGACCAGAAGCCGCGCCCTTGTTCGCGGCCAAGGTGAGGAAGACAAATGCGCGCTGTCAAAGCCTTGTGGTCGGTGAACGAGCATGCGTGCGTCACAGCGGTTCGTAGGCGATCGCATAACCCAGTGCTCACGTACATACGGTCCAGCCGGGATGCTGCATTGTGTACGATGTATGTTGGCGCGTCTGTGTTGGGATGAAGTTTCAGCCACACGTCCTGCAATTGCAATTGCTGCACTGTCGCCTGCAGAGCTGGGCTTGTGTTGGCGCTGGTGGAGTCTCTCTGGCGTAGCACGCAGTTGAAATCTCCGGCAAGGATGACGTGTTGCGTGTTGTGGCGTAGATAATAGGCGATCGTTCCGTTGAAAAACCTCTCCCGCTCGGCACGAGCAACAGTGCCCGACGGTGCGTAGACATTGCAGAGAGTCGTGTCTTGTATCCGCAAAGCGACGAGGCGCCCATCAAGGCTTTTCTCCACATGCGTGAAGCGAATGTGCTCTTTTAGTGCAATGGCTGTTCCCCGCCGATTGTGGTCCACATTGCAGACTACGGTGAATCCGGGAAGAGAAAGTTGCTCATTCTCCACCTCTTGCAGAAATACGATGTCCAGTTCGAGTGTCCGGATGAAGGTCCGGAGTGCGTCAATTTTCGTTGCGTTGGTGATGTTGTTGATGTTAATGGTGGCGAGATTGTAACTGGAGAACTCAGCCATTAGTTCGCTTCAGGTTCTCCTTCCCACTTGTTTCGTTGGTCTTCCTCCACACGAGGCTTTTTGCCTGGTCGGGGACGGAGCGTTTTTTGGAACTCGAAGATCCAACGGACGAATCCGTTTCGTTGCCATCCGATATTCCGAGATTAGATTTACGGATCATTCCAGTATTGCCGGCTGTAGGTTGTTGACCTGCCAGAGCGGTCATCGACCCGCCTTTCGAAAGGAGATTTTGGTCGATGGTGTTCGGTGAAGGCTGTTCTGTTTGATGCGAGACGGGTTTCGGCGGTGGCATTACTGCTGCCTGGGCCGATGCGATGCTGGTTTTGTTCGCTTTTGCAGCGGTTTGTGTGCGAGTGTTTGTCTGGTTAGAACCAGAAGCGATTGTTATATGGTCAGCCTTTGGGCTGGTTTGGCTCATCTGCTTTGCAGCATCAGCGTATGACTTCTGCACTAGCAGTTTTTTATTTTGCACGCAAGTTACGCCAACATGGACGTAATCGCGGCAATGTCGGCACGTGTGACGCTGCCCGAAATAGGCAACTGCCGTCAGCTCCCCGTCTATCGTGACCCACGATTCAATGTTGCGTTTCACAACCATCTTAACGATGCGGACTCCGGTCGAGATACCCGGAAAGTCAACATCACCACCGCTTCGTTGCTCACGTATCTCAATGACGTCTCCGTACTTTCCGAGAAATTCGGTTATTTTTTCGTCCGACACATCTTCGGACAAGTCGAAGAGCCGCACCTCCACTGCCCCATCCTCCAGCACAATGCGCAGCGGGTACTTCTTCCCGTCAACCAAAATTTCATGTTGGTTGTCGTGTTCTTCACAGATGCGCTGCGCCAAGGCGAGATCGACCACTTTAACGAACGTTACACCGAGAGCTCTGCTGTTTTGGATTCGTAACACTTCACACGGTTTCAAACCCAGAACGGTTGCACAAAATTTGTGAACTTTGGCAATATCCGGCTTCTTCGGAACATTCGAAAAGTCTATCCGAAAAGTATTCTCCCGACGGCCCATCGCGTCGCTGCCTGATGCACATCGGCGCCGCGACCCAACGATGGGAGAAGAAAGAAACGATAATCGACACTGTAATTTAGCTTGTGTTCGACTTCCGCGGAACGATAGCAAAGACGCGTCTGTTCAGCTCGGAAGTTGAGCGCTCACTTACTTTGTAAAAAATGTTTCGTCAGAGCGGCCGATGATCCAAACAGCACATGCTTTTCTTCATGTATCGTATAAAGAATGCAAAACTTTCGGAATAAATGAAGCTATTTCCGGATGTTACGCGGAAAATGCAGAAAAATAAACAAACATCAACTGCCATTTCAAATTAATAGTGAACTGTCGGATGAATTTTGACAGGTAAATGAACCAAAACAACTTGTATTTTCATGGTCACTAATATTACAAGTGCTAATAATATTAGTGGAAAATTGAGCTTACTTGTAGCTTGTAACTTGTAGCTAATATTATTGGCCCGATTATGCTACAGGGCCCTGGAAGTATTTTCGAGGATTTTCTTGAAAAATTCCTGGTGGAATTCTTCCAGGAATTATTGGCAGAAATTCTTAGAGGGATACCTGAAAAGATTCTTCGATAAATTTTTGGTGGAAGTCTTGGAGGAATTCCTGGAGGACTTTTTGAAGAAGCTACACCCATAAGGTAAAGAAGTTCAAGAATAGAGCTTGTGGAGCTTAAAGGTATTAATTGCAAAGTAGTTTGGATGACCTAGATCACCAAGTGAATGTTGCTAAGTTATCAGAGCACTCCGAGGCTCTAAGAGTAGCGTAGATTATATTCCGTGAGCATTCGCCACAATAAAATATCCTAAGATTTACAGATATTGCGACCAAAATACATAGGGTCCATTTGTATGTCAGTGCACACCCAAATAGCAACACATGGAGATACTCGTAATATTATGAGGTGCAACAGACACAATCGTGAAAGAATTATGCTGATAGAGTGAACAGAAACAAGAGTAGAGCTTGTAGACATTGAAGGTTCTAATTCCGGAATAGTTTGGAAGGCCTGGAATATCCCATGAATGTACCGAAAGCATTATAGTTGTGCACTGAGGCTCCATCAGCAGTATAGACTACATTCCACGAATATTTTTTTACAATTTAAGCATGATACAGTATGTAGATATCGTAACCCTAACTTTAATGTGTTATGGAGGCCATTTGTATTTCGCGGAACGTCCAACTACGACAATATCTAGTTGCTCGTAGCATTGCGAGGTCTAATGGACATTAACGTGTTTAATTTTTTTGAACAGAGTGAACACAAATGATGGTAGATGTTGTAGATCTTAAGAAAATGAATTCCAGTGTAGTTTGGATGACCTAGATCACCCAATTCATGTAACATGAATTTTTTAGGAGTGCTTTGAGGCTTTCTGAGTACTGTAGACAATAGGTTCCCAAACTTCCAGGTCGCGCGACCCCCTTTTGCCAGCAGACGTAGTTTTCGCGATCCACCATAGAAATTCCCTCATTTGTTGTCTGTTACAGTAAAATATTTTACTGTCCTTCGCGACCCCCTGGATGGAGGCCTTAGAATAGCTCTGGGATCAAAACTTCAACAGACTATGATGAGTAGTAATACATTGCATGTCAAGGATCAGTGAAAACTATTGATGATTAGTAAAATTTATAAAAAGTACAAAAAAGCCACATATTTCGGCTACCAGCAAAAGGGGGAGGGTGCGAAGCGGGGGGAGGTGCCATGGATTTCTTGGCACAACTATTCCCCTTGACTATAAAAAAAAAACGCAAGGGTAAAATGTTTTAAAACGAAAAATATATTTCATTTCTGACAAAAATAGATCGTCCCGGGTGTTTACGGGAAGCTACATTTTAGTGACAATCAATAAATTAGCAGTTTTGTAAAGTTCAGTGGTTCCCAACCTACGGCTCAAAAATCAAAAATCATCTCATTGAGTATCTTCAATATAGATGTGTTTCAAAAATTAATGGTTTCCAATCAATGGCCACGAGAATTTCTCAAACACCGTAAGTTTGAGGACGAAGTGAAAATGTTTTTCGCATTCTACGCCTCAGGAAGGTACTTACTGAAATAGAGCTCAGTGATTCTCAATGTTTCAGGGGTCTCAGGGACAATTTCAGGGGAATCCAGAGAATTTCGCTTTTGAGGGAGTCTCTGAGGAGCAATACAGATTTATTTTCAGTATACAGATTGAACATCTGTACAGATAGCATTTTATATGAAAAACAGATTTTGAGCTAGGGGATTATTTTTTGTATGGGATACCGATTTTCCTACTCGGATTTATGAAAAGAAGTATTTTGGATTTGGTGTCCAGGAACGCTGCAAAGGGTCTCAGGGGGTTACAGGGGATCTTAGAAGCGCTTTAAGGAATTTCAGGAAGTTTGAGGTGCGTTTAAGGGGGTCTCAAAGGTATTCCATGATACCTCAGGAGCGTTTCAGGAGGTCTAATGCAGCGTATATGTATTACGTAACGCTCAAAATGGTTTTTTTCAACCCTCTCCCTCCTCCGTCCCGCATAGAAAAATACTATTCTTGGTATCGTGCGTATCATACGCTGTTTATTGGTAGAATGATAACTATATAACTAATCATCGTGCTATGATAAAATTATTAGGGTTGAAAAAAAAACAATTATTCACGACTTTTTATGAATTATAAAACTTATGATAATGATGCGTTGAATAATACATGAATCATTTTGAAAAATAATATTCCCAATAAAATTGAGAACAAAACTATGTATGTTTTTGGCAGTTTTATTTTCACTGTATTCAGGAATTAATAGTAGAAATAGAACGTCATCACCTTGGCTTACATTGCTACCTTATTTAAACGCCCTAATCCGGAACTTTTAGACAAAAAAAAACACGCACACTAAATACTGGAACGCGTTTGATACTACGTACCTCACGCTGCTGTTACCATCGGAAAGCACTTGCAAACATACCTTCCTTATCCCTTAGGAGCCGGTGTTTTGGTGCTGCTGTCGCAACACCACTGGTGTCGAACACGTTTGTTATGTCCGGTTTCATCGCCGGGGTCATATTGACCCCTCCGACTCCAAAGGGTTGACTTGAATTCACCATGCATCCTTGGAAATTGTATCTCCCGATTTCTTATTTGACTTAAAATATCCGACTGATCAGCCACTTCGCACATCACTGGGTTCTAGACAACCGCGAGCACTTATCGGCTTTGGCCTAGCACACAGCACACCCGCGGAACTACATCGGAACATCGACAACCACCGTTCAAATCTTAAACACACAAGAAATTACAAAAAACTGAAAGTAAACAATTACTCACTGAATGGTAGACCAATTTGACAGAATCCGCCGAGAGACCGCAGGGGTGTACACATTTTTTGAAGTTGGTAAAACAGATTTCATGAAATATTTCCTCTTTATTTTTATGATTCACTGTATCGTCAATTTTATCATAAACTGATTATTTCATGTATGATTTCTCAAAATTTTTGTTCGAGAAAAAGGGCATTTTTGAATGGTAACGATACTTAACAACCCATTCGGTCTATCATTGAAACTTCGAATATGATTACTGCAATCATTGATATGATTCTTGGTATCATCGATTTATAATCCTGTTTATGATAGCATGAATCATCTGAAAATGATATCCTGTATAATAGTCATATAATACCGTTTTATTCGGGGTACCACTTTTTTTTGTATGTAAATCGTAAAATTTTTGTATGCTCCGTAACGTTTGGTCATACTCTCACTCTCCCCCTATAGCGTTACGAAATTTGTGGATGCGCCTAAGGGGCGTTTCAGGGACCCAAAGGCGTTTCAGAGAATCGCAGGAGCTTTCAAAGGCGATTCAGGGGTCTCATGGGGCGTTTTAGGGGGTATTTGGAGTCTCTGGAGGGTTCCAGGAGGCCTCAAAAGACTCAGAGAGCTTGAGGAGCATTTCAAGGAATCTCAGGGTGGTCGCAGGATTGTGCTTCATGAGAAGCGCAAACCGACAAGTATTTGCATTTCCTCCTACCATTATGTCACACAAAATTGGAAACCACTAAAATTACCAACAATGCTGAAGACAAAGCTTCTCTAGAAGGGACTTTTGAGAAACACCTTCAAAATCGTAACATGTAATAACGTTAATCATTGTCTACGAATAGCTAGGACACAATTTAAGCCCAGCAGGTCGCGTAATTGAGAATGTAGTGCATAAAGGGGGGAGGGGGGAGGTCGGTTTCGTAAATTGAGTTTGGCGCAAATTTTGTGGAATTCTTTTAATGAGAAATTACAAAATATCAAAAATAACTCCAGAAATTAAATAAACATATAATACATACAGTGCGAGAAATAAGTATAAAGACAGAGACGATTTTCATACAAAACAATCATGTTTGAGGATCAAAATCTCTGTTTCTAGCGATTCGATTGTGATGAAATTTTGTCTGCAACCTAAAAATAACTAGAATTTTGGCTGATATTATAAATCATCATCCATGAAAATATTTACATTGACTTTTCGGATTCAAATAAATATAAAGACACTTTTGTATGGAAATAGCGTCTTTATATTTATTTGAATCTGAAAAGTCAATGTAAACATTTGCATGGATGATGATTTATAATATCAGCCAAAATTCTAGTTATTTTTAGGTTGCAGACAAATTTACTAGCTGAAATTCTTGCTATTGCAAGGTGGCAGCCAACATTCCGTTACATTCGAATCGCTAGAAACAGAGATTTTGATCATCACACATGATTATATTGTATGGATATCAGCTCTGTCTTTACAAATACTTCTTTCTCGCACTGTAGGATTATTAATAATACATGTGAAATAATCCAAAACATATTGTGTAAAACATTAACCTTCACATACCCGACCCCCAACATCTCATTTTCAAAATGCTGGCATTTCGACAATTTTCACCCGATTTTTTTGAAGTTGCCATCAACCGATCATAAATTGGTGCAAGTTTATTACACCCAAGTGGCCATGCAATATCCGGAACCATTCCGGAGATATTCCAGATTGTACTGGGGTCAGGGAGGGTGCCGAAATGGCTAAAAATGATTATTTCGTGCGTTATTGTGTTTGAACCATTGATTTTCAGCGAAATGTTCATTGCGAAAAATAAAACACAACTGCGATAATCAGATTTGAATAAGTTGACCCATCTGGATCACCGTAACAGGTTCCGCGGGGTGCTCATTGGGAACACTTCTGGTTTTCATCCAAAATATGTCGTTCGACATATCCAACTTCATGATTTCGAATGATTGAGTCAGAAACGATACCCTGAAGTCTGTATCAACTAATATGGCCACACCGGAACATCTAGCATAGGTTTCACGGGGGTGACATAGGGGACATTTCTGGATTGAAACCAAAACATGCCGTGCGATGTATCAAACTTAATGATTTCGAGAGAATGGGGCAGAAAAAAATGACTGAAGTATGTAGCAACTGATATGCCCGCTTCGGAACACCTAAAACAGGTTCCGCGGGGGCCTCTTAAACACAATAACACACGAAATAATCACTTTTAGCCATTTGGCAAAACAGACACCTCTCCCATCCTCTGACCCCAGTACAATCCGGAATATCTCCGGAATGGTTTGGGATATTGCATGGCCATTTGAGTGTAATAAACTTTTACCAATTTATGATTGATTGAGGGCGACTTCAAAAAAATCGGAAGAAAATTGACGAAATGGCAGCACTTTGAAAATGAGTTGTCTGGGGTCGGGTATGTGAAGGTTAACATATAGAAAATGATCAATGAAATATGTACAGGAAATGGTTCATAAAATAGGGAACTACTTTTTCGTTTTATGTTCACTGGGAAATTATGATTCATTTCATGAAGCAGTTTACCAAATTTAAAATAAAAAAGAAGAGCTCAATCGGCAATTGTCTGTGGATGAAAATTATTGTTTTATGTATATCAGGCATGGTTCTGTAGAATATTGAAAAGTTATCAATGGATCGTTTGGCATTTTTTATGGATCATCCGTTCTTTTTTAAAACGTGAAGAAGTATTTTCCCAATGCTATTCTTGGTAACTTCTCAGAACTTGAACACATGTTCAACATCAACCAACTGTTGTTTCCACGTTATCTGCCGACTGGCATTTAGCAAATTTTGTTCCGATAGCACTTTCTTTCTCTCTTACAAGAAAACATGAGAAAACTCCTCCGAACAAATCGCTCCCGAGTTTTTCTCACCGTTGTTGCCGTGGGTCCAGTAGAGTCGTGAGCCAGGATATATACCACGAGTGGACCCAATTTTCCGTTCAGTCTGCGAGAAACTGTTGTCCTGATGCAATGTCTCCGCGCGTTCCACCACGAGGTCGACCGTTGTGCGGGTGTTTGTGTGTTTGTGTGCTTCTATGTGTTGTCCCCTAAGGGGGTAAGGTGAGGTGGTGAATCAGCAGCAACAGCAACAGCAGTTCCAGCTTACCCACATTTTGGTTAGTGAGCACGAGTGCTCTGTACATAGTGAGAGTGAGTACACATAGGTGAGACAGCAGCAATAAGGCATTAGTAGTAGCATCATCATCAACAATAGTATCCCGACAGACCGCGGTGGCGGTGGTGAAAAACGGCGAAAGGAAATCCGCGGTTCTAAATAGCGTAGTTTGTGCTGGATAGTTGAGAAGAAGGGTGCACGCCAAGGAGCTGCAAGATCGTGCTTTCGTCCTTGCTCTCAAACGTCGTGATGGATTGTTGTGTTTCGGTGTTTTTTGGTGGATTTAAGATTTAGCTGTTGAAGAGGAGGCAGTCGAAGAACGACTAGACCGACGACCAGAGGGAGCGGAAAGGAGATGGAAGAGAAAATTGTTTCATAATCGGCTGCTATTCCGACGACGTTGGAGAATGGGAACCAATTTGTGGCATAAGCCATTTTCCAGTGAATTAGAGCGAGCCGTGTGGGAGTGCATCCGGTGGCCAGTAATGGTGGCGGCGGATCGACGAGAGTATAATGAGTTGTAAATACAGTAATAGTCTTCACGTTTTTCCTCGGAAATCGATTATCGTGGCTGAAGTTGGAGGATTCGCCGTCCGGAGCCCAGCAGATATCTGATGACCTCTTCTGGGGGACAGTTTTGTGTGACAACCCGCGTTCTGTGTCGATGCTTGTTGTATGAAAACTAGCGTCCAAGGCGCAATTTGTATCTCATAACCAACCAGTAGCAATATAGTGCTTAACAGTGTGCTTATTCTGATTGCGTTTTCAAATAGTGTACAATACGTCGTTCTAAGTGTGAAATGCTTATCCACGCATCGCTTGTTCCAGTAATTAGATCAATAGTACATACTCTCACTAACATAGCGATATTGCCGAGTCTTACGTAAAGGTCACCACATTAGATAAAGAGTGTTATGAAATAAATGGTTCATTCAAGAGCAGAATATTACCCTATATAGTTGAAAGCACCTAGTGAATACAACATAGTATAGATGTGTCTACAGTGAAATTAGATGTTTTAGAAAACGTGTGACACATTCGTTTGGGCTTTCCTTCTTCGTAAGCAATCGATTTTGGATTATGGAATACAGCTCATAGTGGGGGACAATCATCGGGAAGTGTTTGAAGTGATCGCTGGCGCTAATATATGGATACAAAGTAAGCAGTTGAATCATCGAAAGTGCAAGAGCATGAGCAGTGTTATTGGGAGAAATGTAAGTTTTATTATTCAACTTCTATTTCTTAAATCAGTGAAAATATGTTAGCATTGGAATGTTATTCCGAATTTTCATAACTGATTGCTTGCGAAAAACTTCAAGGACACTGAAAAGGACACTGTAATAACGCATAAGCGTACCACAATGGGTTCTAACAGCGTCCTGAAAAGAGCACTGTTATAGCGCATAAAGCGTAAAGAGAGCCAATAGCTCTTTACCACAGCGGGTCAAGAACTACAAAACGTCCTGAAGATTCAGGTTTCTGAAGTCAGTTTCACTTAATAAGTGTCTACCGAGTACTCGGAAACGCAGTTGCGCAAAAACTGGACAGTTACATATCAAATGATACGAAGTTCCATAACCGGATTCACAGCTATCACATGCAAATGAATCAGCTTGCTGAATATTCCTCATGTGATAGCTGAGTGGCCAGTCAATGCTTTGTCCAGCATGCTGCAATTCTTCTATGACAGATTTGTTAGATACTTCGCCACCCCTAGAGATGGCTCAGTACATTACAATTTTGTTTGACGACATGACTCCAAACTATTCCAGTATTGTTTGTGCTGAGTGGCAGCCCAGGTGTCAATCTGAAGCTTTACCCAACACTTGGATATCGGAATAGTTAGCTCAGGGCCAATGAAGTTATATGATGCTCCAGTGCGAGCTAACTCATCAGTCAATTCATTTCCAGCGATGGAAGAATGGCCAGGTACCCATACAAGGTGAACAGCGTTTGCTGAATTCAGCTCCTCGATTTGAGTTCGACAAGCGATAACAATCCTCGACCTAGAGTTGGCCGAAGCAAGTGCTTTAATAGCAGCCTGGCTATCTGAACAGAAGTATATTACTTTGCCCATTACGTGCTGCTGAAGTGCTGAATGCACTCCGCACATAAGAACAAAGATTTCGGCCTGAAAAACGGTGCTGTGTCTACTAAGTGAGTAAGACTGATACAGCTTTAGCACACGAGAATAAACACCAGCACCTGCTCGACCTTCGAGAAGGCAGCCATCAGTGTAACATACGATGCCGTCTGAAATACTTCTCTACAGATAATCAGATGTCCACTCTTCCCGGGAAGGGAATTTCGTGGAAAATGTCCTGTAAGGAAAATTACAAGCAATTGCAAGATCACTTGGAGCAAGGACAACTTTGTCCCAATTCACCAAAAGTGAAAACAACAAGGTGTGCGTTGAACTGCGGTTCACAGGAGTTTCCTCTAGTAAACCGAGCTCCCATAGGCGGTAAGTGCAAGAAAGTGCTTCTTGTGTGAGATGAATGTGTAGTGGGGCAACGTCGAAGAGAACTTCGAGCGCTACCGTGGGAGTTGAAGAGAATGCTCCAGACATCGCTATTAAGCAAATCCTTTGGAGATAGCCTAATTTTGATTGGACCGTTCTCACTTCGCCCTTTTGCCACCACACAAGACATCCATAGATCAATATTGGATGAACAACAGTTGTGTAAATCCATTTGACATACTTGGGCTTTAGACCCCAAGTTGTACCAAAGGTTCGCCGGCATTGCCCGAATGCCATGCAAGCTTTCTTGATTCTGCACTCAATGTGCAGGAAAGCTTGGAATCAAGAATGACTCCAACGTACTCTACCTGTTCAGTCACATTTATTTCAGAATCAAAGAAACGCAAAGGTCGAACACCATTACGGTTTCACATTTCCGTGAAAAGAACAATAGATGTTTTACTCGGATTTACCGAAAGGCCATATTGGCGATACCAACCCTCAACTACCTGAAGAGCGTTTTGCATCAGGTAGAAAAAGTGCTGATGCACATACCATCTAATAATGTTAGGTAGTCGCTGGCAAAACTATAAGTAGGAAAGCCGCTATCATTGAGTTGCCTCAATAGCGTATATGATACAAGATTCCACAAAAGTGGTGGCAAGACTCCCTCTTGGAGGCATCCACAAACACTCTATTTCCTAATCCCTGCTAGACGCAAATGTCGAGAAGAGATATCGGGTTTTGAGCATTTGGTGAATTCAATTGGACATCATTGGAGATATACCATGACCTTCTGCGGCTTCCAGTATGGCAGCGAGAGGCACGTTGTCAAAGGCACTCTCGATATCTAAGAAGACACCCTAGCAGTATTGCTGTTGAGTTGCCCGTGTAGTTGCCGGCTTAGAATAGCACTACGGACCCCCTGTTCCGGGGGTAAAAGTCCACCAAACAGGGAACCCCAATCCAAGGTGTCAGGCGACCCGTGCTGAGGGATGAATGGTTGAGGGGGTTTCAAACATGCTCGATCTTTAACGGAGCCCGTAACGTGGGTAGATCTCCCTTTTGGGTTGCGTTACGGAGTAAGATCTACCAAACTGAACCCTGGTGACATCCAGCTTGTTAAGCTAGGGTAATGCGTTCTGGTAATAAGGATTCATGGTACAAAGCCCTTGTTACTAGTGACAGTTTCTAAAATTGCATTTATTTTGCCTGACGGATAGTTAAAGACTCGGTTTGTCCTCGCCGAGACTACACTTGATGTAAGAAAAACAAACATGCTTTGCGTATCTAATTGCGTAATAACCTACTAAGGACTGATAGGTACTGGTGATACAAGGACTCACGTGAATTCTTATTACCGAACGCATTCTCTAATTTAACAGCGTTTTGCAACTAGCCTAAAGCCCCGGGTTTTTCAATGTTGTCCTGGGACTAAACTAGAAGCGAGACACGGATGAAGCCAGAGTTCCGATGCATGGACAAATATCAGTTCTACCGTTTTGTTTTTCTCAGAAATAGAATCGATTATGTGTTAATAAGGGCGCACTTTCACTGGGATTCATTTCCCTGTGAAAACGGTACTTTTTCATCACATTCGATTTCTCGAACCTCTGAAGTAACAAAACAAGATCTGTACAGAAATCGATACTCCATTGCCTCTCAATGACAATGGAGTAGTACGACATGCACTAAATACTAAGGATACGGGTATTGCTACAAAAGATCTAAATACTGGTCGCAGTGGCTCATCCGAACAGAAAAAAAAAAATTGCTGTTGAGTGAACCTTGTGTAAAAGAGTCACAGTGGACTTTCCAGATTGGTATGCATGTTAATTTACATGAAGAGGCACGTTGGACAGATGAACATCATTGATGGTATGATCTACAGCATTTCAGAATAAAATAAATCAAACAGATAGATCTGCAACTTTTTGTTTCTTCATACGACGCACGACCCTCTTTCAGAATAAACTTAACAGTAATCTTCCACCAAGATTTGGGAATATACCCTGTAGCAAAACTGCAAACAAGTTGTTTTTTTTTTTCAAAACATGTTTGAAGTAATCTAATCTCTTCTGAAGTAAAATGGGATAAATCCCATCTGCGCTAGGAGATTTGAAGAGAGCAAAGCTATTTGATGCTCCCTGAATCGATTCTATAGTATCAATACTCCGCACTGATGCCAGAGAATCATAACTACAAGAAAAGACATCAGGTTCATCCGAAGATGTAATATCCACACATCCGGGGAGGTGTTTGCTGAATAAGCATCCCTGAACTTCCTCATCAGAGGAAGTGAAATCGCCATTTAGCAAACGAAGTTCGTTCACTTGGAAATCCTTAGATTTCGCAAGGGTTTTGTTTAACCGACTGACATCATTCAAACTGGAAGTGCTCATAGAACATTTGAAAGACAAGCAGGCTTAATTTCAGTTGGGACGTTTTGCCAGAAAGAAGCAGAAGAAGATTACATGCGTAAACGACCAGTCAGCATTACTGAATCTGCCTATAACAGGACCAGTAGCAATAGGCGCAACCCTTTCCGGCATAAACGTGAAAAATGCTTCTTCCCCATCACAAACCCAGTCATGAAGTAGACGCACGTTTGTTCACCCATATTATTTATGACGCAAATCAAAGGTAAACCTTTGCTGTTGTGCAAGGTGGGTTTTGTGTGCGAACAAACCCGTACACACTTACCCGCATGAACGTTGAACACCCTCTGACTGGCTGGTTGGCTGTCAGATCGTTTGCCGTCCTTCCGTAGGCCAAACGATGCGAGCGTAACGACTACCATCCATCCCCAAGAATGGTGTTTTAATTTTCTCGTGCTACCTTGGGCAAAGTGTGCCTACCAACCGTCGTCGTCGTCGTAAATACACATAGGAACTGGGAAAGACTTAACTGGGCTGCCGCCACTACCTACACACCGGGATGGGGGGACTCATGATGGGTTCTGGCATGCGAGTTTAGTTGTACGTTCACCTTCCATAAATATATGGCAATGCGCTCTAATCGATAAACGACCGGAACGAGTAGGCTTTTTCCAGGTTGACGATGCTTTGCCAGGATGTTGTTGAGTGATGTCGAAAATCAATCAGTATTCAGAACGTGCTTTTTTTTCTCGTCTGTATGGTTCTACGAGAGATTGGCCGAGTGTTCTTATTTGCATTTCCAAAATGGTTAGTTGAAGGACTTTCCTTTTGTCTTTGCATCAATTTTAGAATTGCATGGCAGTCACAAAAAAAAACTGTGCCCAGTAAGTCAACGAAGTAGTAGTAGTAAGTTTCCGACAAGAAATGCCCTCTACTGGACCGGGAATCGAACTCATCGTCTTCGAATCGGTGACACTGGTTCAAAGCAATAATTACATACTAGCACGTCTACAACCCTATGGCGGTTGAAAAATAATGAAATAGCAGCGACTAAATACCATAGTGATGCACTCAAGCGATTTCCCAAATACAAACTCCATAACGTATCACGCGTCTCCGTTAGTTTTGGGATTATCCCTAACCTACCTTTACCTTGTGTGCGGCCGCCCACGAAGTAGTCGATCACTACGGTAAATTTGCACTCGAAGACTCCGAAAGCGTTTAGGTCTACCTTTTTGAACGTCAATACCTCGTGACAATAAAGAGCCACCTGATGAATCAGCGACTTATATAGAGCGAATTTTGTTCCACGCTTAAACAAATGCCGATGAGATTAATATTGTGGCAGTAGTGTTCCCAGCGCTCTTGTTCGGTTGAACTTCGCTGGTAGTCTTCTCGGTTTGGAAAACCGACGGAGTATACTGGGCTACTTGGTCGGAATGCTAGCGGCAGTCGACTCGAAGCTGAAAGATGTGAAAGATGAGGACGACGCCGACAGGTCTGATTCAACGGCCGGACAAGGTGGCGATAACGATGGAATCCGAATGGTGTCAATGGTATTCGTCGAGGCGGTCGCTTTGCTGCTTGAATTGTTTATGAGTGAAGCGTTCCGCGGATCAAGAAGAACGTTTAGCGGAAGTTGTTTCTGGTCTGTTGCTTATTTAGTTGATTACAGTATCTTCATCGAAACCGGATGATTCTCAAATAATCAGTTTGTTTAGATGCGACCAAACTAAGCGATGTTTATCGGTCAGTATGTTGCACATGACTTGATCTACTTGCTCTACAATCGTACCGGGAAGCCAGCAATACACAGTACAGTAGGTGTTCTTGGCGTAGATCTATGTTGGCGTAGATGAGGTCATTAAGGTTGAACAACCTTAGGCTGGGCTTCTTCGAGTCGACCGGTGTGAAGGACGTTTAGCTGGCGGACGTAGCAGTTCGAGGCACGTATGTATACGAAGTCCAAACATGATTTCTGACGGCGAAAGATCATCGGGTGTTGATCGGCTTGGTGTACTTCGATAGGCCAGCAAGAACGTTTCTAATGTTTCATCGGTCGGAGTTTTCCTTATCGTCCACTTAAAGGTACAGACGAACCGTTCGGCCTTAAACGGATTGAAACGGCGCAATCGTTACGTGATAGATCCTGTTTATTGAGCAGAACGTGGCGAACTCCGAACCCGTGAATTTGGTGCTATTGTCTGACACGAGTGTTTCCGGTATCCCCAGGCGTGCGAAAATGTTTCGGAGGGCTGGTCGTTGACCTCCAGCCACCATCGATGGGGTCGGCGGGGGAGTCTATATGCATTCGTTGCCACGGACGAACCGGCTTTTAGCCACGACACAGCTGATGCTTACTTTTATGTAACCGGCTACCTTGCTGTCGAGCGAAGGCCAATAGACGCAGCTGTGTGAAAGTGCCATTATTCGCTGTATTCCGTATCTGCCCGGTGTAGCACTTGTGGTTGGTTTGGAGCAGAAACTTACGGCTGACAATCACGCGTTGGAATTTGGTTACTGCGTAGATGAATGCTAATCTTTCCCTAACCATTTGGCTATTGTTGCGCTGGTAATGGCTTTTGAGCCGTATTGATGGCAGATGGTCGCTCCGAGGCCGCCCAATGATGCATAGGCTGACTCGATTATGTCCAGGTCAGGATTGTTGTGGATCAAAAGTAGATCCGAGAAAAGAATGGTTTGAACGCATCGAAAGCTCGCAGATACTGTGGTGTTCAGATGACTTTCGCTCCACTTTTAGCTGAAATCCGACGACTACGCCATCGATACAACCGCAAGCCCCAACAGCATGGTGTCTACAATTTGCGGAAAAGTTAACGGAGCAGCTTTCACTCCGGGTTTACTTTGTACATGCCCCGATGGTTGTTGATAGTGAGGAGCGTATACTCGTTGATTCATCGACAGGGATCTGGAGGAACGACTCCGAAATGTCAATAATGCTGAACACCTTTCAGTTGGCGAGTTTAAGGAAAATGACCTGTGGTATACGGGGTATTGGTGTGGCTGGAGGGTGTTATTCAAGCCAGTCAATTAATCGCCGCACATCCTAATTGCTCCGATTGCCTTCCGCACGACCATGATAGGTGCGGCCCAGACAGAGTGATCGGTAGGAGTAATGATCTTCAAGCGCAAGAGACGATCTCGTTCTAAATCAACGAATTGATGCTTCGATCGAAGCACTGGTTGCTGGTCTGGCACAAGGTCTTGTTTCACTGTTATTTTAGTACACCGAACAAAACTGGCACTGAAAATTTGCGGATAGCCGCTCGACCATGGATCGAAATTGATTACACAATTTAGGCATACTTTAAAATGTTTGATATAAAGTACTGTGCTGCTTGAATTAGATGCTTACCCCTTCTAAGATGCTGGGCTAGGCGCAGGCGCAACATGATGGCGTACTTGACGCTCACCGTGCCTCCCCAAGTAACACACATGTTATATAAAAGTTACGGCAGCGCAGGTTTTGGTTGTATAGAAGTTTATTTTACGTTATTTCAACACAATGTTAGAATTACGTAAAATAAACTTCTATACAACCAAAACTTGCGCTGTCGTAACTCTAATATAACATGTGTGTTGCTTGGGTCTCTGGGTCATATTGACCCCAACATCCTACTAGCGTTGAAGATATTTGCAAGGAAACTATTAAAAGTCTACTTTGTCTAGCAGACATTCATATGATTAATTTCGACCCGGAGATCTATTTGACCCCGGTTAACGGTACCTTCAGAAATCTAAAATAATCTTTTCAGAATGTCTTCTACGGATTCCTCTTGATATTTTTTTACATAGAACATCTGCCATGGACTTCTTCAGAAATTAATGTAGAATTTCCTTTGGAATTACCTCTAGGCCCTCCATGAATTTCTCCAAGTACTCGTCTAGAACAGCTTCCATGAGTTTACTACTCAGCAATTCCTACATAAATACTTTCAGAATTCCGTTAGAGAATTCTTTCAGGAAATTATCGATGGATTTTTACTGAAATGCTTTCAGCGATTCCTTCAGAAAATAAAAAGTTCAGAATTCCTGCGGAACTTTCTCCATGGATTTCTTTAGAATATCTTCAACATACTCCTGTAGAAATTCTTCCAAAGTTTTCTAAATTTTCCAAATTCTGCCAGGGATTCCTGTTGATTTTTTTTTTTCAGAAATATACTATGAGAGAATGCTTTATAAATATGTCCAAGGATTGAGTATTTAGAAATTTTCCATGGATTGCTTTCAAAATTACTCTATGGATTTTTTTCATCAGTTTTCTTCAGAAGCGTCCTGAAGAGTTTCTCCAGAATTTTATCCAAGATTTTTTCTTATGTAGATTTCCATGAGTTCCCCCTGAAACTCCGCCAGGAATTATACTTCAGAAAATCTAGGGATTCGTTGAGAAAAGCCTTTGAAGATTTTTCCAGGGATTTCTTCACACATTTGTACATGGGTAACTTCAGGAATTCTTTCAAAGATTCTTCCATTAATTTTACCGATGCTTTTTGGGAAAAATATTCCAGTGATTCATTATAAATCCATACAGGTATTTCTTCAGGATGTTTACCGGGTATTTGATAAGGAATTCCTTTGAAAATACCCACCAGAATGTGTCCAGGAACTTTTACAGGGATCGTGCGGGAATTCCACCTGAGATTCTTGCAGGAATTCATAAAGAGATTCCTTCAGGATTTACTCCAGCAATTTCTCCATGAATTTACCCAGATATTTCCCCGACATTTCTATAAGAATTTCTCCGCGGATTATTTGAGAATTTATTCAGAAATGTTTTCAAGGTGTTCTTACAGGTTTTTTTTATAATTATCTCAAGAGTTTTTTCAAGGAATCTTTACAGAAGCTCATGTAGGCAATTTGGGGGGGGGGGGGGGTTGGGATGATAAATAGTAAATGTATTTGTTCACTAAATTCACTTTGAAGTTTTTGAATTTCTTAAATAATGCTGGGATTTCGTCAAGAATTTCCCGGAGGGTTTTTTAGATACTTCTCTAGAGATTCATTCAAAAGTATTACTTGGGGTTTCCACAGCAATTGTTTTTAAGCTTTCTGGAAGAATCTCCCGAAAATGTCTGGAAAAATCCTGCAGAAATTGCAGACAAAGGTACTAGTGGATTTCTTGTATAAACCCGTCAAAATGTGTCTAGGATTCCTGGAGGTATTTCTTAAGGAATCCATAGAAAAATTGCCGTAGAATTTTTGTTTTGGAGGAATCCATAGAACAATTTATTATACAAAGGTGAAATTTCCGAAGAAAATCCTGCAGAATAAAAAAATAACACCCTTGAACAATTTTAGAGAAACTCTAAATACACCGAGAAAAATTTCTACTCAATGACTGAGTTGGCCTTACTCAGAAATCGAGAAATCCTTTGTTTTCGTACTCAGTTTTGGCTAAAAGTGGGACAGCCCATTGGCAATGGGTTGTCCCACTTATAACGGAAACTGAGTAAGAACACAAAGGATTTTTCGATTTCTGAGTAAGACCAACTCAGCCACTGAATAAAAATTTTTCCCTGTGTAAGTTTCTAAAAAGAATATTATACCTGAAAGAACTGTAGGAATATTTTGCATTGCAGAAGAAAATTCATAGAGGAGTTAAAGAAGAAACCTCAGGAACAATAGAAAAAAAACACCTCAGGAATTGCATCTTCAGAAGAAATCTCTAGATTGAGTTTGGAATATCCTTGAGAAACCCTTAGTGAAATTTCGAGAAGAACTGTGATGATATTCCAGGCGAAAATTCCTACAAAAATGTTTGAAGGAACACATGAAAGATCACATGCACGAACTTCCATAGCATTCCTTGAAGGAATTTCAAAAATGATTGCTTAAACAATCACATTAGGAATTCTAAACGAATTTCTAAAGAAACTCGTCGACTAGTTTTAAGATGAAACTTTTGAGAATTTTCTTGAGAAATTTTGGAAGAAGACTTCTGGAAAAGCCCATGAGTAGTTTCGGAAATAATCTCTGAAGGAATCCCTGAAGAAATTTTCAAAGAAATGCATGGGTAGAAATGCATTTTATAGGTGTACTGGATCAATATTTGGAGGAATTCTTGCATTTATCATTCTAGGAGATTCTGCGAGAATCTGCATTCTATTAAAAATCAGAAAAAATGATAAATCTTACAAAAAAACCATTGGAATTTAATTTTGGATTTGAACGCTATTTTGAATTTTATCATTAAATCGTGATTTTAACTGTGTTCGCAACCTTCTTCTTCTTCTTCTTCTTCTTTATGGCACGACGTCCCCACTGGGACTTGGCCTGCCTCGCTTCAACTTAGTATTCTTTGAGCCTTTCCACAGTTATTAATTGAAGGGCTTTCTTTGCCTGCCATTGCATGAATTTGTATATTGTGAGGCAAGGACAATGATACTCTATGCCCAAGGAGTCGAGAAAATTTTCCCGTCTGGAACGGGAATCGAACCCGCCGTCTCTGGATTGGTGATCCGTAGCCTTAGCCACTAGACTAACTGGAGACCCCCACGCAACCACCGACCAGTTTCAATTCTAACTCACCGTTTGAAAGCTGAAAATTTAAGCTTTTCAAAACATTAAAACATTTAGGTGAGCATTGACCGCAACAATAAGATATGGATAAAAATGTGAGTCTACCTTCTATTTTCTCTACATAGAAATCTGAAGTTTTGCACATGTTTTAAAATTAAATTATTGGCTTCGTATCCGTGCGGTTAGGGGCGTCAGTCATCTAAGCGTTTCGTAAGCCTCGGAGTGTGGGTTCGATTCTCGCTCCAGTCGGTCAAACGGAAAATTCTCCACTGGATCACTGGGTATTTCGTGCGTTGTCCATAGTCTCATGTAAGTGAGTTTTCAGTCTGTGCAACCTTTGGTTGAAGACGGTGAAGTGTATTTTTTTTATTATCGAGATATCACTATCAATTTGTTGAAAAATCGTCATTTTTGTCACCTTGTCAGCCCTTTGGTAAGCGAGGGGTCCATCAATGTAACCATAGTGGTTTTCATTATTTTTAACTATAGCGAATAAGAAAAATTCAAAATCCAGGCTACGAAAACACCAGTTATGCAATATGGAATGAGAACTAAAATATCCGTATTTCGGTTCACGCTTTTGATGTCTATTGTGTGGCAGCATGTAGCTGCCATCGATGAGCCCAACATATGGTTTTCAGCAGGCTACCTTACTGAGGCCGCTCTGCCTACATCGCGCTGAAGGGTCTGCCTCCTCAGCTGTAACATACGCGATATAGTATTTCATACTTAGCCGCTGCTGGATGCCAGCACAGATGCTGTTCGAGATGCCCTCCTCTCCTTGATGAACAGACGCTCGGGACGTACCGCCTCAATTTAGCTAACCCCATAAGAACAACAGTACCCTGCACCAGAGGTTCCCAAACTTTTTGCTACCGCGGCGCCTTTTGAAGTTTTCAAAAATGTCGCGGCGCATCAACAACTTTTTACGCAGAATCTTAATGATTTTTACACTTTCAGCCCAAATTTTCAAATACAAATCATAAAAAAGCTTATGTCATGTTCTCTAATAACCAAAGAAATAGATTCTTAAAATGATTTTTAAAGAAAAATTGCTTGATGGTCTATAGAACTTAACGAAAAAATTCAATTTTTGGAGAGTTGCAACGCAAGGCTTTTGAATTTATTAAATAAAGTATGTAATTTACCAAATTTCCGAAAAAAAAATAAACAAAAAATTGATTGTTTAGAGCCTGACAGGACAGGTGACAGAGACGGTAAGAAGTCATTTTTTGTATTCATGCAAGAGAGACACTATTCAAACAAAGGGGTGCACGAAATCGATGTAAAAAATGCCGCAGATTTTTTTTACGACAAGCAGATGAATCAGTCTAGGGCTAAAAATTTTTATAACAAAGACAAAAAAAATATGGTAAAAAGATATGTAAGCAAAGATTGATAGTAATTATTCCGGAAAGAACTTCGAAAAAGTCCCTTGAAATACTTAGTTTGAACTGCAAGCTTATTAAAAAATCGAAAATCAGGCAGAACCACAAAAAGTCCAAATAACAATTTCACTGAACAAAATACAAACAACAAAAAAGTTGTTCTGGCTTGAATAATAAAAGTTTGTTCTTTATAATTTGGCTCAATAACCTGCGGCGCACCTGAGAAATGTTCACGGTGCACCAGGGCGCCGCGGCGCACAGTTTGGGAAGCACTGCCCTGCACAACCAGCTAACACACAACTTTTTGCTGGTGATCTTTATCATCGACTAATCCGTGGAAGCACGTGGTACCTAGTAAATTATGAGGCGTGGACATACCAAGATTAATTTTTTTCTGTATTAACGAGATTTTCAGCCCTAGGCTAGTTCATCTCGGGACCCACGCTTTACTTCCCTTCCGAAGGAAGAACTCACATTTTAGCAAGTTTGTCGGGAGTGGGATTCGATCCCAGGTCCTCGACGTGATAGTCAAGTGTTCTAACCATCACACCAGGTCCGCTCCACAAGATCAAAATTTGGTGTGATAGATCTTACGCCATATCGTCGCACCATTAAAGGATGATCTACCCACGTTACGGGAAGGTTACTTAATAGCCAATTAAGTGAACAGACGAACAAATGTATACAGTGGTACAAATTTGTTTAAACGCACTTAATTTTTTAACGGTAAACTTTACTTTAAGGTCATCTGTGTTTCATTAGTATATATTTTAATAGCCACTCACGCAATGTGCTATCTGCACTAGTGAAGAAGAATTCTTTTCAATTCGTTTTACTTTTATCAGGGAATAACTGTCCAATTTTTGGAGGAAAATTCGTTTAAATGCACTTTTTTCGGTTTTTCCATATTCGTTATTGGCAAACTTTTTCACAATTTTTGAAATCAATATACATTTCAACAAGTACTATTATTAGTGATAGTTAAAGCGTTATTATCATAAATTTTATTATGCAGTAACATAAAGATAATGTTTTGAGAAGTATGTGCGTTTGAACGAATTTGTACCACTGTATATATAACTTTCTTTGATGAACAGTCCCTACACAGACAGCAACGCCCATATTCGTCCGTTCTCCCAACAACAAAATTTCTCATAACTTCCCATCATCATTGTGTGCACATCACATGCTGAAATTCGTACCTCGACCACCATAGAACTTTTTAATTTAAACCACGAAACAATGCTGTTGGGTGGGTTGGTGGGTATGTGGTAGCAAAAAACTGAGACAAATGGGTCCTCCGAGAGGCGGCAAAATAGGATGGTTTCCATTCACATTTGTCACCCTCCTCGGTGTGTAACACTGCTGGAAGCTCATACCTTCCGAAAGGTTAGAGGTTAAATTAATTGACCATTTATCTCGCTTCCTAGAATTATGCTTCAATTCAGAGGGCGTGGTAAACTGATGCTGATTGTTCTTGTACATTCAGGGGCGATGAAAGTTCAGATGGTTTCAAAAAACATGACTATGTGCAATGTGTAAATAAATGTTCTAGCCTTGAACCATCTGAATTGAGTTTGCTAATTTCATTGAGTGCATTACTCACGGGCTCTGAAGCAGAATAATACGCTAGATGGATAATTCATTTTTTTCCCTGTTTCCATCCAGCACCACGCTCGCCATTATTTCACGGTTCAAGCCGGGTCGAATGTATTTCACGAGCTTAGTGCTGCCGTCAAATTAGCGAAATGAGCGTTCACATTCGTTCTTGGTTTGGTACCTAGTCTGTTATATGTTCATGGCATTCAACAGGATCCCACCCACTCTTGTACCCCGCCCGGTTCCAAAGAGATGGCAGTCCAAGCAGAAACTCTGCTAATTCTCGGAAGATCAACAGGCATTTGTCGTCGTACTGTATGTAGTTGTTGTTCTCGGTGATGATACCGCAACTGTTGTATTGCCGACGGTAAATACTGAAGCGAGCGGAAGCCCCGGCTCACACAGATCGGAGTTCAGAATTTTTGAGCAAGTGACGAACGGAAATCGGTGGAGATGGGGCGGTAGAGAAGCAAGCGATTTTCACAGAAGCAGACCGGCAGGCCGATGAAAATGAACACGTTAATTTTACATTAGATTTCGAGAACGGAAGGAGGGGGAGTGTACGCTAAGAGATCATGATTTTCGAAAACAACCCACGCTGAATTCCTGGATGTTATATACCCACAAGGTACTCTCGTTCGTGCATACGAAGCGAACCCAGAGAAAGATCTAGACCGCCATGCCGGATGGATGCTGCTGGTGCCACCGTCTAGAGATGATGAGGCAGAAAGCGATTTTCCTTGTTAATCCCTCGGAAAATGTCACAGTGCAAAGGCACAATTTGCGGTTCCCCCGGATCCGGATGACGGTAATGGACGGTTGGTTGGTTGGTTGGTTAAAACCTCCATTTGTGTTTTAAGACACTGCTGGTAGCTGGCTGAGGGGGTTCCTGGGGATTGATGTCGGAGTTTCATCGCTTCCGAAATTATCTCCCCATAGCAAGCAATTAAACGAGCTACGTTTCAAAGAAAGTTCACGGTTGATGTGTTTCAATGGAACCGAAAATGAGAGCAATTTAATTCGGTTATGGATGGGTGTGTCCACAAAGAGGTTGCTGGAAAAATTATAGAAAAGATACAAGAAGGATTAACATTAGCACGAATTCTCATGAAATCGTCGAGTGCAACTTAAATTCAAAGGAAATGATACCAAACAACTTAGTTGAAAAGAT